>NC_056725.1:753653014-753883014 GCF_019279795.1 Protopterus annectens | reverse complement strand
TCACAGCAGAGGGCAAGATACACCTGTGTGAAAGTGCATAACCACAACCAGTGTGAATGCAGCCACAGACTCATATGGTAAGTTAGCATAATATTCCAGTATATGGACTATCTGTTCTACACATTCCTCATATGTGCAACTCACAGAATGACCTTACATATACTGGGCTACTACACAGTTTGGTCTGATGGCTGTCTGTGGTATGGGACATGTGTGTATAGCCGTACGAACATGTACGGCAATACGGTACCATGCATGGGGCAGCATGTAACATCAGATAGGAGGGGAGCTAGAACAATAACATCTACCACAGTCTGTACATAGGCTAAAATACATATTAACAATACACACACTGCTGACATTCACCATAAGTACACAGACCTCAGTACTGTACAATCATCCACAGAATGTCCAGGTTATGTCATGAAATATAACCCCTACTGTACATAACATGTGTAGCAGTCTAATAAATCACTGGCTTGTTATCAGATATGATGACACTAATTATGGTGTATGGCACATATGCACCACTTCATGCACGACATATGTACAAAGGTTGACAGAGGTGTGGCTGGAAGCACATACACAGGGCCAATATTGATATGTTGCTGTGATACCTTCATACATTTGCTGTTGTAACAGGGTTTGCTGTAACATATGTCCTATGAGGGATATGAAGCCAGTAACTGTCACGGCTTTCACCATCTACAGACTGCAATCCTCATACTACCTTCTGCAGTCCACAGATAGATTCTCCGTGGCTAACACATGAAACCAAAGGCACAACACTGGCCAGTCTGCAGATGACCCTGCAGATGGGGATTCCTCATAAACATGGAACTGACATGGCAGGTATTGAGACATGTATGACAGCCATATCCAGACAAACACTGTTAAACCAACATTACTCCAAATGCAGTATAATAGCACTTACAGTGTGTAGTCAGGTCAGGCACATCCCTCTCCTATTTGTTGCCCTCTTTCCACAGTGTATGCTGTTAGAGGTAAATCCCCAATCCATCTGAGATGCTGTTTGCCAAACAACAGATCTAGTTCCTGCTCACAGTGAATGAAAAGGGCCAACACCACCATGATGTTCCTAGATATTGGTGTGTGTTTCCATACAATTGGATATGGAAATGTTACTACAGCTGTTCCACATGCAATCAGCTAGGGGAGGGCTGCAATTTATGCAGAGGCCATCAGCTGATCATGAACGTCACTTAAAATACACATGCTGCTGCCTAGGCAAAGTAGGTGTGGGTCTCCACATCCACCAGAGAGGGGGTGGGAGAGGCAGACAGAGGCAAATACCTGTTAGGGAGGGGTGGGGGAGTAAAACTGTAGCATGTGTGTGTCACACACCTACCAGTGCAGGGTATCAAACAACTATGTAGTGCTATTGCAGTTGGATGCACTTATTGGATGCGCCACATGGGTTACCTGCTGTGGAGCACTCAGAACATATATGTGATGGTGAGTGACATCTGCAACAGGGATATGGTACATATAAGGTAGGTGATGTACATGTACCTGTCTGCATGAACAAGTGCCAGCAACAACACAGCCTCAGTCTCACACACATTGACACACTTGGCAGGGCCAGGAGTACAACTCATCAGTAGTGGGATTGCCACAGCACATCACTGTGCAGGTATCACATGCACCACACAGGTCATACTGCGGTCGTAAGGACAAAGATTATGAGCAGGTGCCAGACACTGGACAGCATGCTTCAGTATGCCCATAGGGGTTGTAGTGAGTGTGGATGTGACCATACGCACAATACAACACACACGCTAACACACTGGGTGCTAATACTAACATGCATGGGTACATGTCTGCACAGGTGTGTGGTGGTCAACTGTGCCAGCAGGCTATACAAGAGTAGCTGATGGGTATAACTTGGCATCAGGCCACATGACAATAGTCAGCATTGTGGCTCAGGGTTGTAGTTTCTGCATTTGCCCACACAGGTGGGTATTGTATCCCCCATCCAGTCACCTGGGTGACTATTGTGTGTGGCCTATGTTATGAACACGTATTATCATCACATGTGCCAGTCTTGCCCACCTGTGGCAGGAACTGGTAATGGACAGCAGGTTTACCCTGCACCTACATTGATAGCATACTAACAGCATTCCCTGGTGTCAGTGGCATCTGTCCATACAGGGCATGTTGTCAGGCATGGTATGTCCATTGTGGGTCACATGTGAAGGCACCACAGGTGGTGCAGGTCTCCATTGGGGAACATGAGGGAGGTGCACTGTCTGCATGTACGTGCATATTGGACAGATGGGCAGGGTGACATGCCCTCTGTAGCCCACTGCTATCACTCCATAGTCACTGTTAGTGGCCAATATGCAGTGTACAACCCACATATTGGCTGTTGCCTAGGCATGTGTGTTTATGAGACATAAGTAGAGAGTGTGATCTGCGTAATACTGGGGTTGCTAACTGTGATTGCCTGGCTTTGGTATCACACGTATGGGTATGGCTTTGTACCCCAGCTTCTCAGCTATTTTACATCTGTTATCCCAGTACGGTTGACATTGTGATATATATTAGGGCCGCCATATAAGAAATATGCAAAACCCACTCCACATTGGCCACACACTCACACCCACCTCTACACAGGATATGAGTTACAAACACACACATGTCATGTCTTGGAGTAGAACCCCTACCTAACTAGTTTATTACACTACACAGTTATAGTACATGCCACGGGCATTACTGGTGCACTCCTTCCCCAAAGGTATATTTCACAATGGATGACATCAGCAGGCTTACCAAAGTAGGGCATTTCAAATGTACTGCAAGTGAGTAGCCTAAAATGCATTGCTCCCTATATAGACAGTGAGAAACACTCAAAACATCCACAACTGACATGTGTGGGCATAGAACCGCTGATCGAGATCTATATCACACTACAGCATAAAGCTGTTATAGGACACACCACAGGATTATTAGAAAGCTCTTTCCCTAAAGGTGTATTTCACAATGGATGACATCAGCAGGATTACCAAAGTAGGGCATTTCAAATGTACTGTGAGTGAGTACAATAAAATGCATTGCTCCCTACACAGACAGTGAGACACACTCAAAACATCCACAACCAACATGTGTAGGTATAGATCCCCTGACTGAGGTCTATATCATACTACAGCATAAAGCTGTTATAGGACGCTCCACAGGGATTACTACAGAGCTCATTCCCCAAAGGTGTATTTCACAATGGATGACATCAGCAGGATTACCAAAGTAGGGCATTTGGAATGTACTGCGTGTGACTAGCATATAATGCATTGCTCCATACACAGACACTGGAAACACACACAAAACATCCAGAACTGCCACACTCCAGCAGTATGCAGTTACTGGACGTACTACAGAGATTACTTGGCTGCAACCTTCCCGGAGGTTTATTTCTAGGTTGGCGACATCAGCAGCCTTGGCAAAGTTGAGTATATGAATTGCAAGGAGTGTGAGTACCCTAAAAAGCATTCCTTGCTACACAGTCAGACGCACACACAATTGCCATGTCTAGAGTTAGAACACTTACCAAACTACTTTATTACACTACAGCAGTACACAGCTATAGCACACACCACAGAGCTTATTGGGATATTTTTACCCCAAAGGTGTATTTCACAGTTGATGATGTCAGCAGACATGCCAAAGTAGGGCAATGGAGGATGCAGTGCCCGTGAATGGCCTCAAAAACATTTGCTCCCTACTCTGACAAAGGAACACACACAAACATTCACACTTACAATGTCTGGGAATAGAACCCCTATTTAATTAGTTTCTTATACTACAGCATTACACAGTTATAGCACACTCCACAGAGAATACGAGGGTTTTTATTCCCCAAAGGTGTATTTCACAGTTGTTGATTTCAGCAGACATGCCAAAGTAGGTTGTAGTGGCTGTGAATCACTTCAAAAACATTGCTCCCTACTCTGACAAAGGAACACATGCATACATTTACCCTTACAATGTCTGGAAATAGAACCCCTACCTTGCTAGTTTATTACACTATGGCATTATGCAGTTATAACATGCGCCATGGAGATTACAGGGAGATTTTTACCCTAAAGGTGTATTTCACAGTTGATGATGTCAGCATACATGCCAAAGTAGGGCAATGGAGGTTGTAGTGCCTGTGAATGGCCTCAAAAACATTTCTCCCTATGCTAACAAAGGAACACACACAAACCATGCCTGGGAATAGAACCCCTACCTAATTAGTTTATTACACTGCAGTATTACTCAGTTATAGAATGTGCTACAGAGATTACTGGGATAGCTTTTCCCCAAAGGTGTATTTCACATTGGATGACATCAGCAGCCTTGCCAAAGTTGAGTATATGAATTGTAAGGTGTGTAAGTACCCTAAAAGCATTGTTCTATACTCAGTCAGACACACACACAGTTGCCAAGCTTGAGGTTAGAACTCCTAGCTAAGTACTTTATCACACTACAGCAGTACGCGGTTCAAGACACATTACAGAGATCACTGGGCTACTACTCTCCCAGAGGTGTATTTCTAGGTGGGTGATATCAGCAGCCTTGCCAAAGTTGAGTATATGAATTGTAAGATGTGTAAGTACAATAAAAAGCATCACTTTCGACACAGTCAGAGACAGACACACACACAAACACACACACTTGGTTGCCAAGTCTGGGGTTAGAACTCCTATCTAAGTACTTTATTACACTACAGCAGTACACAGTTACATGATACACCACAGAGATTACTGGGCTACTACTCTCTCAAAGGTGTATTTCATATTGGATGACCTCAGCAGGCTTGTCATAGTAGGGCTATGGGGAGGGTGGTGTGTGCATGGGCCATAACCCATTCATCTAGGGGTTGAAACGCCACATGCGGCCACACACGGGGCCATATGTCACAGGTACATGTATACAGCTGCTAGATGACTACTTCCTTGTACAGTCATGTTGGACAGCTGGCACGTGCACTACATAGTCTGTAATACTGACAGATATTGGTGGCTAGTATCTGCAGTGAGTGACATCTGCACCTCATGTGTTTGGGGACCTTTGGCTGTGTGCTGGGTGGGACAGGCCTGGATGGCTCCTTGTCACAGTCACCCTCTTCCACACATCAATGTACATCTACCTTTGGCTTATTATAGTGTGTTGTCCTGACATATATGTCTGTATTCCTATCCACTGTGTGTGCAAGGCATGAGTGGTGCATACTGACGAGTGTCTGCACTAACAACTGCAACTGCCAGATATGTCTGATCCACTGGTGTTTGCAGTCATGGCCTTCATGTGTTTAAGTGTGTGAACATGCCCAGTATGACCTTTCAGTATGTTGTTGACTGACATTACCTTCATTTCTACAAGTGTGTGAGCATGCCCAGTATGGCCGTCTGTATTGAATGTGTGGATCATGTCCAGGTAGTTTGTGCTGCAGTGCTGACCTTTGTGTTGTACCTCGACAGGTAGCATGCTGTATCTGCAGGGTATCCATTGATCATTTGGCTTTGACTGTTGCTACATTTCTGCATACCGGGGGGGGGGGGGCACACCTGACTGTTTCTACATTTCTACACAAGAGTTGGGGGGCACACCTGACTGTTATTACATTACTATGTAGTATGTGGGGAGCACATGTGACACTTGTACAGATTTGCTATGACCGTACTGGTATGTCAGGTACTCCATTTCAATCTGTATTACTAACTATCATGCTGAATAGAGGCATGCCAGTGTACTACAGATCATGCCTTTGGTTGCCTTATATATTATTGTCTGACTTCCTATCCTTCAAAACTAGTATCCCACTGCCTGCCCTGCTGTGGTCTGTCTATGTAGGCCTGAGGAGGGAGGTTAACCATAGCCAT
Organism: Protopterus annectens; assembly: GCF_019279795.1. Classification (NCBI taxonomy): domain Eukaryota; kingdom Metazoa; phylum Chordata; order Ceratodontiformes; family Protopteridae; genus Protopterus; species Protopterus annectens. Next base: position 753,877,132 of record NC_056725.1, on the reverse strand, counting down.
CATTCTGGGGCCATAGCACAGGCTCTGTTTGGGTTTGTCTACACCTGTCCTGCTGGCTGAGACTCTTGCTGGGTATGTGAACCTTCCTGACTGGCATGTGTGGGTCTTATGGATACACATGTCACTCAGCCCATTTCCTGCAGTGGGTTTTGGGTGCCTACTGTCTGCTGCCATAACATTTGGCCACCCAATTCCCTTGCATGCTCACATCCATATCATAGCTACAGGTAACAACACATTCTACTCCATCTGGCAATTGGTAGGTTGATTGACTTACCTTGAGGGTGTGCTAGACTTGCAGATGGTGCTGGAGGGCTGCCTTTGTCAGAGGCACATAGTACACTCCCTATACATGGTTGAGCACAGGTAGTGTCATGTTTAGCATCCCTTTTACTGTATGTGCGAGTCAGAGAGAGGTGTCATTCCCTGGGTCCCTACTGTGTCAGTGCATGTGCTATGCATTGCCTCTTTGCCAAGGCCAGACCATACTAGGCATGCCTCCTTCTGCCTACTGGAGCAGGCTCAGGTTGTTCCTCCTCTGAGAAACTCTGTGCCTGTGCAGGCCTTGGCATTGGTGGGGGGCTGTGTGGCCCTGTCCCATGCTGTTCCTGCTGCAGCTGTTTCTGCAGGATCATATTGTGTAGCATAGCACATACCATAACAATTTGGGTACATGTAGCTGGTGAATACTGCAAGGCTCCACTGGATGTGTCCAGACATCGGAACCGTGACCTGAACATCCCAAACACATGCTCTATTATATGTCTGACCTGTGTGTGTGCCTCATTATGGCATTGTTGTTTAGGTGTGTGTGCATTTCTGATGGGTGTCATCAGCCACGGCTGCAGTGTGCACCCAGCATTCCCCACTAGGGGATGTCCACACTGGCAAATCTCTGGTACAGCTGCACCAGATGCCATATGTGTGAATCATCATAACTTCCAAGGCAGTCAGCAAACACATTCATTATAATGCCCTGGGCATCACATAAGACCTGGCAGTTGATGGAGGGGATGCCCCTGCGGTTGATGTAGGCCCTATCCTACTCACTGGGTGGTGATTTGATGCATATGCGCGTGCAGTCTATAGCACCCACTACCCCAGGGTATTCTGCTATTTGGTAGAAGAGACGCATATTGCTGGTCAACACCTCATGGGTGTTGAGGAAATATACGTACTCACTGGCATGTGCTGACATGGCATCCAGGAACTGGTGGAATACTCTGGATGCTGATGCCTGTGAGATCTGCATGATATCCCCAGTTGTGCTTTGGAAGGTACCTGTGGCTAGTATACCTAGGCTTACACATACCTTGGTATCCACTGGGATGGGTCCTCCTCGGCCAGTTTGGTGTGTCAGGTGAGGCCAGCTCAGCTAAACAATTTGCTGTAGGAGGTCTCTGTCCACCCTATAGTGCTCCACTATCTCCAGCTCATGTAGCCCCTGGTAGGTTACCCTGCATCTGTACACTCTTCTCCGTCTCCTCACTGTGGGCTGTTCGGCAGCATTGACATCCTCACCACCCTCGGCCTCTTGCACATGTTGTTCTATGTTGCCTGATACAGCCCTTCTCATTTTGTATGTTTGTTTGTTAAAATTTCCCTGCTTGTATACACTGGTGGTGTAGAGTGTGGGAAAAATGAAGGGGAAGGTGTTTGCTTAGTTTATAGTAGTGTTCTGGGCTGGGCTGGTCTGCTGCCTGTGTAATTGGCTGATTCTGATACATTTCACTTGCCAGCTAAGCTTGTTCTCCTTGATCACCTTCCTACTGCTGTTTTCACTTCCCATTGCCTCCCTGTTTAAGCCCGTGTGCGCGCAGCGCAAATAGAGTGCTCAAATGTGCACACTGCTGCTACTTCCTGGTTTAACTTCTTTTTTCTTCCTGTAAAACCCGGTGCACAGCACGCGCACCCACTTAAGCTTTGTAAAGAACGCTAGGCAGGTTTAAACACACCCCCTAGCTTAGCTGTGCTAAGCTAGGAGCAAACCCGAGCCACAGGGCTCCAATCCGCTTACAGTATGCCTAACACCCCCCCATGATGTCACCTACCTCCTAGTCTTGCACTCAGCTATTCATACTCTTACACTGTTGGGACCTGCCTCACATGCTGGGGAAAACTGGGATTCACTATCCTTCCCCATATTTGCATAGGATTGCCTGCTAATGCATAGTTACATGTCTCACACTGAGCCTCCCCTCTTAGCAACCATTACTCACTGGCCAGTTTGTCTTCTGCCTGCCATTGACTTGCATGGCAGAATACTGATTTTAGTTAGAATGCTTATTTTAGGTTTATTTTATTATTTTCCCCTTGATCCCATTTGCGTGCCACTGCCCTATGCTTAAACAGCTGAGATCGGCGAAAAAAAATAAAAGTTGTTTTTTTAATTTTTTTTTATTGTTTGCAATGCCAATGGCCTTATACGTGGCCATTGGCATGCTTTCTCAATGATTTGCAGCCTTTATTTGGCGCTGTCATAGCTCCGTTTCGGATTTTGTAAAATGTACTCGGTTACTAACCAAGTACATTTCTGCAGATAGCACTAGTCTTGCACGGACTATTGGAAGCTTCCTGGATTGCAAAATCACCTCATTTGCATGAATTTCTCCTGCGAATGAGGTAATTTGCATACCAGGGCTTAGTCCGTGCATGATTAGTGGCGGAGCTCTCGTGCACGCCCCTGCAGGCTGCTCCTGGATCGCATGGCAGACATATTGCCTGCTAGTGCTCCCGCACTAATCATGCATGCCGTGCGGGGCATAGAGATTCCAGGGGACAGCATTATAATCAAATTAAGAACATCCTAGTAAAACGCCACTACCAAAAACTAACAGACACTATCATATTAATAAGTAGTGCTCTAATAAATACATACACAACTATCCAAATATAGAATACTTACAGAATCTCTAATGCTAGATAATGTTACTAAGCAAATGTCTACAAAACATGTGAACATCTGTACAGATATAAGAATCGTAACTGCTGTAAAGATTCCTTACTATAGGCTAACTAAAAGGTAGGTAATCACTGAAATGCGAACAATCTACCTAATGGGAGTAAAAACCAAAAATCTAAGTATCATATTAAAATAAAACATGACAAACCAAACAAATATGTTATAATGACATCCTATCATAGTAAAACAATAAAATTGACTAATAGAAGCAGACTTGATTAAACTACTATATGAAGGAAAATGAAAAACAGCAGAGATTAGGGACATACATATATAATCGTAATGAATATTACAGTATAAACAAACCTCCTATTATGATAAGCTAATGAAATCAACTATCAGAAACAGACATAAGAAAACTAATATATAAAGAAAACTGCAATGCATCTAAATATCACCTATCCTGATACCCAAGGGCTGCAGAAATGATGATGAATGTTGATAAGCTATTTAAATAAATGTCTAACCTTTGATGCAAGTTTCAAGGGCATGCTACCATTCATCCCTTTATTACCATCAGCTTGGAGCCCTATAATACATTTGATTTCATGTAGTTCAGTAATATTTCTAATATCGCCTAACCGTTCACTGACATGAATGGCTTCAATGGCTATAAATTTTAAAGTATGACATTTCAATGTGGTCATAACATGTTTGGTAAGGGCGTTAGTATGGGACTTGGTCCTAATATTGTAAAGATGTTCCCTGATCCTGTCTCTGAAGCATGTATTGGTTTTACCAACATAAAATTATTTACAGAGAATGCATTGAACTAAATAAATAATATGGACGCTATTACAATTAGATTCTACAGTAAAACTATATTTCTTGCCAGTCACTGGATATACAAACTTGCCAGTGGTCTCCAAAAAATCACAATAATTGCATTCATTACAGGGTTGTGTGAATTTAGATGTACATATATCATAAGGGTGTATATATTTTTTATAACTGCATAGCATTTTCTTAATAGACTTTTTATTTTTATATCTAAAAGACGGTTTCTCACCTACAACTTTTTTAATTCTTTCATCTGTAGTTAGAATTTTCCAGTGCTTCTGTATGATATTTGTTATATCTCCAACTGCTGTAAAACATTGAAAATTTTAACTGGTTGGCATTCTTATATGTGTTTTTATGCTTAATAGAGGAAGATCCATCAGAAAAATATGGCTTCATTATAGTTGACCTAAGTAAAACAACTTCATTCAGCATTTGTTCTACACTTGTCCTAACATTGCCCATGTCTACACAGTTTTCAACAAGGTAAATCATCTCATTATGAAAACTCTTATCATCTGCATTAAGTCTGGAGTCTGTGATGCCTTGACCTTTCACAATGTTAGAAAATATATATCCTGGATGCATACTCTTACGGTGAAATAGTTTATTATGATAGCCTGAATTACAATATATCTTAGTATCAAAACCACCTTCAGCTAATTTTATCACTCAACTGTCAAGGAAATCAATACTAATGTCAAAGCTCTTAACATCAAATTTTAAGTATGAAGTGGTTCCTTGTCTAAATTCAATAAACTTAGCAAAATTTACTAAAGTACTTGTCCATAACAAAAAAATGTCGTTAACAAACTGACAACAGAAAGGTATAAATGGATTATATCTCCCTTCATATAAAATATATTGTTTCCTCCATGCAGCCATTACCATATTGTCATAGCTATTGGCAGACGCAGTGCCCATAGCTATGCCATCCAGTTGTAAACAATATTTTTATTAAACCCAAAAGCATTATTAGACCAAACAATATTCATAAACTCACCTATTAGATTATAATTTTACTGTCATAATCACTATATTCAGTTAAATATGTAGTTATAGCAAGTATATTTTCTTTATTTGATATAGTTGTAAATAATGATCTAATATCCATATTGACCAAATGGATGCTAGGTCTAGACCCTCCTGTGGATGCAAAAACATAAAGGTCCTGTAAAAATTGTTGCATATCCCTTCATATATACTGGTTGTTATCTAGTTTAGGATAGAGATGTTTCTCAATAAAAACAGAAAAAGGCTCAGTCAACCACTCTGCCCCAACGACTATAGGTCAGAGGGGAGAGCAGGCAACAGATAAAAACATCTTTTAGATATAAAAATAAGAAATCTATTAAGAGAATGCTATGCAATTATAAAGAACATATACACCCTTGTGATATATGTACATCTAAATTCACACAACCCTGTGGTGAATGCAATTTGTGTGATTTTTTTGGATATCACGGGCAAGTTTGTAAATCCACTAACTGGCAGGAAATAAAGTTTTAATGCAGAAGCTAATTGTAATATCATCCATATTATTTATTTAGCTCAATGCTTTCTTAGTAAATCATTTTATGTTGGCAAAACTAACAGGCACTTCAGTGATAGGATCAGGGAACATCTTTATAATATTAGGACCAAGTCCCATACTAACACTGTTGTCAAACATGTTATGATCACACTGGAGCATTATACTTTTAAATTTATGGCCATTGAGGTTTCATGTGAGTGAACGGTTAGTCGATATTAGAAATATTATTGAACTACATGAAATTAAATGGCTTATAAGGCTCCAAGCTGATGGTAATAAAGGGTGAATGGTAGCAAGCCCTTGAAACTTGCATTAACGGTTAGACATTTATTTAAATAGCTTTTCATCATTCACCATTATTTTTGCAGCCCTTGGATATCTGGTATAGGATAGGTGATTCTTAGTTGCATTGCAGTTTTCTTTATATATTAGTTTTCTTATGTCTGTTTGTGACAGTTGATTTTATTAGTTTATCATAATAGGATGTTCATTTATACAGTAATATTCAGTACAATTTCATATGCATGTCCCAGATCTCTGCTGTTTTGCATTTTCCTTCATATAGTAGTTTATTCAAGACTTCTGCGGTGGTGCAGCGATAGTGTTGTTGCCTCACAGCAAGAGGTTTTCCCATTTGATTCTCGGCTGGAGTGCGGGGAGTGCCTACTGTGTGGAATCTGCATGTCCTCCCCTCGGTTGGGTGGGCGTTCGAAAAACATGAGTAAATGGGCGTGCCTTCGTTGAAGGTTGAACATCGAACTGGCACCTCGGCATTTATGAAAATCTACTGCCAATCATTAGCAGACTGGAGTTCTGTTGTGGCGACCCCTAACCGGGAAAAGCCGAAAGACAACAACGACACAGTAGTTTATTCAAGTCTGTTTGTATTAGTCGATTTTATTAGTTTACTATGATAGGATATCATTATAAGATATTTGTTTGGTTTGTGATGTTTTATTTTTAATATAGTATTTATATGTATGCTTTGTATTTTTAATATGATACTTAGATTCATAGGTTCATAGGTAGGTACTAGGCTATTGGCCCTAAGGCCTATATAAGCCTAGTCAAAAATGTACCTTGGCTTTCGCCACTCAAGAAAATTATTTTCCTGTGCCCCTGTCGAGCAGAGCCACAGAGGTGATCCCCAGGGTGAATTTCCTATTTCCCATCCAGTCATCAAGATTTTTCTTGAACAGTGCTAATGAGGGGCTTTGTTTGATATAAATAGATAGTTTGTTCCAGGGTATGGGAAGTCTCTGGGACAGGACTCTATCCCTCCAGCATGTTCTGTTTATTGTGGTGACAAGGTTTAAGTCCCTAGAGCATGTAGCTCAGAGGGAGTGGGATTTCTTTAAGTGGAGCATGTCCAACAGCTCTGGGTTTGACATAGCTTTGTATGTTAGGCAGAGATCACCTCTGAGTAGGCGATATGCGACGGAGTAAAGCTGGAGTTTTTTGATGATCTGTGTAAGGCATCTGTTTGAGGCCGGTAATCCTCTTTGTGAGGTATTTCTGAGGCCTTTCCAGTTGTTGTAGATGTCTTGTGACGTACATACCAAAAGGGAGTAGTACTCTATAATGGGTCTAATGAGTGATGAGTAGAGGGGAACAATGACCTCTTTTTTCCTGGATGAGAAACCTTTTTTGATGAGGTGTGCTATGTAGAAGGATTTCCTGATTACTGTGATGATGTGATTACCAAAGGAGAGACTACTGAACACGTATGTCCCAAGGTCTCTTATCACACTTTTGGTGTTAAGTAGACTACCACCTATGTGGTAGCTCATGGGTACAGAGTTTTTACCAAAAGGGATGACAGTACACTTTTTGGCATTGAGCGTGAGGCCATGGCTTTGACACCAGGCATCTGTCTCAGTGAAGCCCTTTTGTAGGATGTCCACATCATTAGGAGTTTTTATTATGGCTCCTAGTTTGCATTCATCTGCAAACTTCGTTAGCCAAAGACCTTCTGTGTTAGCCTATACTTCAGAAAAGTAGATACCAAACAGGAGAGGACCCAGAACTGAACCCTGTGGTGCTCCACTTGTCACTGGTCTGAAGTTGGATTTGGAGTCTGCTACTTTCACAGTGTGGGTTCTATCAGTGAGCCAGTTGGCAACCCATGTTGTGACATAAGGGTTTATACCTAGTTTAGTGAGTTTATCTATAATTCCAGAGTGGGGGATGGTGTCAAAAGCCTTGGTGAGATCTAGATAGGCTGTGTGAACCACCTTACCCTCGTCTACTGCTTTGGTGACTGCTTCAAAGAAGTCTGTCAGGTTTAGGAGACATGATCTGCCTTTTACAAACCCGAACTGGGTGGGATCCAGAGTTTGGAGATTACCAATGCCTTTGTTTATAAGTTCCATGATGATACGTTCCATGACCTTGCAGACCAGGCTTGTTAGGCTAATGGGGTGGTAGTTCCCGGGGTCTGTGGTGGTTCCCCCTTTGTGGAGTGGGATGACTGTTGCTGTGCGCCATTCAGTGGGCACAAAGCCTGAAGTGAGGTAATGATTGAACATGGTACTTAGGTGAGGTGTCATTTCATTCTGTAGTTCATGTAGAATACAGCCTGGGATGCTGTCAGATCCCATGAATGCTGTGTTCTTGGCTTTGGAGAGTGTGTTTTTTACCTGTGTAGCCATGATTACAGGAACTTTGCATTCTTCTGGTATAGAGATGGGCCCATTAGGGGTTGGGGGGGGGGGTAAAGTTAGCACTGAACCTATCTGCCAGGATGTTGGCAATATCAGTTGGTTCTGTATATTTAGTACCATTGTGCTGTAAGTCAGAGCAGATCTGAGTGTTGCCATTGAGATTCTTGACATAGCTATAGAATGCTTTGTGGTTGTCTTTAGAATCAGTGGTGATTTTGTTTTCATAACTAGCTTTGGAGGATTTTATGAGGAATCTCAGCTTCTTACTGAGGCTGACCAGGGAATTCCTCCATTTTATTTTATTTATTTTATTTTATTTTATTTACATTTGTTTACCGGGAAATTATGACTGGATGCAGGTCCTTTTTCAGCGGATGCCCGGGGAGAAAAGCTCCACATCATGTACATGATAAATAGAGATACAAAGTTGCAGCAATAGTAAACAACATTACAGGTTGTTGGCTTTAATACAATAACAAGATATTGATTATCAACAGTATATACAGTAAATGTTGCAAGTTAAGATAGTTTCTTGTCGTTTATAATGTTAGTAACAAAGTTGTCAGACAAGATGTTAAAGTATGTAAAGACAACTAGCTAATTCTGACTGTGGTTACTAGTGGCGGTAGTATAGTTAGGTTAAGAGTCTAGGTGGGGGGAGGTAAGGGTGTGGGTGTTAGTCTGGATTAAAACAAGGACAAAGCCAGTGCAAATTTAAGTGGAATTTGAATGCAGTCTTGAAAAGGCTGCTGGAAGGTAGAGTAGTTATAGAGGGTGGAAGATTGTTCCAAAGTTTAGATATGGTATATGAAAATATAGCTCCTCCTACTGAGTTTTTGGGTTTGATAACAGAGAGTTGATTTTTGTTGCTTGATCTTAGGGGGCTAGTGGAGTGATAGGGTTGGAGAAGGGTTTGAAGGGAAGGGATGTTAAGGGGGTGGTTAATAAATTTATGAGCAAGGGTGAGTTGATTAAAGTGAAGGAGTTGTGGGAGTTATAGCCAGTTTAGTTCTTTAAGGGAGATACAGTGATGGCTGAAGTAGGAGGTGCCAGTGGTAAATTTAGCAATTTTGTTGTAACAAGCATCCAGCTTGTGTAGGTCTGTCTGTCTAAGGTTGGTAAGTATGGTGGATGCATAGAGTAGGGTGGAGATTAGCTGGGAATTGGCTATGGAGATTCTAGCTGCCTTGGTAAGGAATTGGCGGCTTCGATATAATGCACCAAGTTTCTTGTGAACTTTTTTTATTGTGAGAGATATGTGGGTGTCAAATCTAAGTTTGTTGTCTATTTCCACACAGAGTAATTTTGTGTGTTCTGATGTAAAGATAATGGTATTGTCTCTGGCAAGAATGCTGAAGTGGGGGGGGGTGTTTTGGGTGGTTTTGGAAGGTTGGAACAAGAGAAGTTTTGTCTTATTGGGTTGAGAAGGAGCTGAGCATTGGATAGCCAGCTTTTTACAGAAAAGAATGATTCCTGTGTGATTTGTTATAATTCTGGTAGAGTGGGGGCAGAGCAGATGAGAGTAGAGTCATCTGCATACTGTATAAGAGATGCTTGTGTGGTGGCAGTATGTAGGTTGTTGGTGAAAAGTGAGAATAGCAGAGGGCCAAGGATAGACCCTTGGGGAACTCCAAGAGTAACTGGGAGGCAAGGTGATAGGTTATCATCCCAGATTACTGATTGCTGGCATCCATGTAGATAGCTGTGGAACCAGTTGCAGGCTGATTGTGAAAAGGAGAGGTTGGGAGAGTAGAGAGTAGTAGCTCATGAGATACCATGTCAAAGGCCTTCGAGAGATCTAGAAATACGGCAGTAGAGAAGAGGCTATTGTTTTTGTGATGAAGTATAGTGTTGGTGAAGGAGAGCAGAGCGGAGGTAGTGTTGTGATATGGCCTGAAACCATGTTGGGTTTGGAGAGGAGATTATTAGCTAGGAGGTAGTTGGAGACCTGGGTGTTGATACTTTTTTCAAGTATCATGGAGAGAGAGGGGAGAGGATAGCAATGGGGTGGTAATTGGAGAGGTCAGTGCAGGGGGTGCCCTTGTGGAGGGGAATGATGTGGGATATTTTCCATATGGGGGAACATAACCTTCTGTTATGGAATGGTTGATTAGAATTGAAATTGGGTAGGCTAGTGTATCAGCTGCAATTTTCAAGTATTCAGAATGGAGGTTGTCAGCTGCGAGTCTGGTGGGTTTAAGTTTTGACAATAGTCTTTTTATGTTGGTGGTAGGTACTGAGGTGAAGAAGAACAGCGGAGTGGGGGTTTAGGGTTAGGAGTTGGGGGTGGCTGTTATAGGGAAGTATTGTTTGTTTAGAGATGTTATAGTTTCAGTGAAGTGTCTGTTGAAGGATTCAGCAATACTGCTGGAGGAGGGGGGAATGGCCGGCTGGGGGGTATCAACTTTCCCTGGGTGGAGGATAGTATTAATAGTGGACCAAATTTGCTTAGGGTTGTGGTTGGTAGAGTTTATGGAGGATTTATAGTAGAGGGATGTGTCAAATCATGGGATTTTACTCTGTTTTGCAACAGTTTCTTTCTTCTGTTGTAGAGTTTGTTTATGGCAGGGGACCATCAGATTGGCTTCCTTTTTTTAGAGGATAACGTCTTGGTTCTGTTAGGGATAGCACGATCCATGCACTTGTGTAAGTGCTTATAAAGTGCATCTGTGTGGGATTCAGCAGTCGTACCTCTATTGTCCATCTGCATGGGTGTCGTGAAGTTTGCCACTTCTGTCTTAAGAAGCGTGAAGTTGGCTTTGGAGAAATCTTTTACGGTGGTTTCCCTAATGGGGGGTGGGGGCATGATGTGGGTGTCTAGGGTGATTAGCTTGTGGTTGGATCTGACCAATGAGGAATTGACCTCTGGTTTGGAACACTGGTTGCCCATGTTGGTAATGACCAGGTTTAGGATATTGCTGCCCCTGGTGGGGATGTGGATAAGTTGATCCAAGGCGTGGGAATTTATGAATTCCAGAAAACGTTGAGCAAAATAGTTGGTACATGAGTAGTTTTCCCAGTCAATGGTGGGGTAGTTGAAATTGCCCATTATTAGGGTGTTTGGTTGTACCCCAATATTTTCCAGTGTATCAAGAAATGAGGAGTGGGAATCCTGGGGCATGGTGGGGGATTTGTAGCAGGTTACAATTTGGATTGCAGTCTTGCCCAGAGTTAGTTGCACTTGGATAATCTCAGATGCATTATGCTGAGCAACTAGCCTGGAGGTGTGGATATCCTTAATGAATATGGACACGCCTCTGCCTTTAATGTTTCGGTCCAGGTTAGGTGGCCAAAAGGTGTGGTATGAATTATAGCCTGATTAAGCAGGGGTGCTCTCTGGAGTCTGTTTGCTTTTTACTCTTGTTAGGTAGATTGTTTGCATTTCAATGATTGCTTATCTTTTAGTTAGCTTATAGCTAGGAATCTCCACTGCCGTAATGATTTTTATGTTTGTATAAATGCACGCTTTTTATTTTTGTTAGGTAGATTAAATAAAGGGGGTATACACAGTTTGATGTTGGAACAGCACAGAATGATGTGATTGTACATAGATCTGATAGAGCTAGACCTTACTACAGTACAGAGAATGTTGGTACATCAGAGCACCCTGAGTGGAATGATACCCTTAGGATGTGTATTACGTATTCAACTGATGTGGACTCTGTATGTAATATAATTAAAAGACATTGGAAAGTCCTCACCTCAGACCCCAAGTTCAAGGATGTCTTAGATGAACAACCATGTTTTACCTATAAGAATAATGTCTCTTTGAAGAAACGACTGTATTATAAACCTCTATCACTGAACAGTGACGTCAATACAACCACATCAGGGACTCATGCATGTGGAGAATGCAATGTCTGTAGTTGTATTAGGACTGACAATGTTTTTATACATCCTATGAATGGACGTTTCTATACATAGGTTCATAGGTTCATAGGTTCATACTAGGCTATCTGCCCGAGGGCATTTACAAGCCTAGCCCATAGTTTTGTGGCTTACACCACCCCTTTAGTATGGGGAACTATACCCATTATTTTGCTGTGCCTCTGTTGAGCAGTGACACTGAGGTAATCCCTGGGGTATATCTGCGATCTCCCATCCATTGGTCAAGATTTCTCTTGAACAAGGCCAGCGAGGTGCTCTGCCTCACATATACTGGGATTTTATTCCACAGCATAGGGAGTCTTTGGGTGATGAATCTATCCCTCCAGCACGTCCTATTAATAGCCGTGTCGAGGTTTAAGTCTCCCGCCCTTGTGGCTCTGACGGATCTAGATTTTTGAGGTGAAGCATATTCATCAAATCTGGGTTTGACATGGCCTTGTATGTTAGGCAAAGGTCACCTCTGAGCAAGCGGTGGCGACTGAATAGAGCTGGAGTTCTTTCAGTCGGGCAGCATAGGACAGATGTTTGAGACCCTTTATCCTTTTGGTGAGGAACTTTTGTGGCCTCTCCAGCTGCTGCAAGTGTCGGGTCAGATACATTCTGAATGGGGCATTGTACTCAATCATTGGTCTGATGAGTGATGAGTATAGGGAGACTATGACCTCCCTTGATCTAGATGAGAATCCCTTTATGATAAGGTGGGCAATGTAGAAGGTCTTCCTAACTACTTTAGCTACATGGGTGTCGAATGACAGACTACTATCAACCTGGGTCCCCAGGTCCCTGATAACTTCTTCTGTGCTCAGTGGATTGCCACCTATTTGGTAGCTAGGGGTAACCCTGTTTTTCCCGAAGGGTATGACTATGCATTTTTTGGCATTTAACTTTAGGCCATGGCTCTGGCACCAGTTATCCGTTTCTGTGAGACCCTTCTGAAGGATATCTGTGTCAGATGTGTTTTCTACTATGGTGCCCAGTTTGCAGTCATCTGCAAACTTTGTCAGCCATAACCCTCCTGTGTTTGCTTGTACTTCGGAAAAGTAGATGCCAAACAAGAGTGGGCCCAGGACTGAGCCCTGTGGTACACCACTTGTGACAGGCTTTGAGTCTGACATGGCGCCAGCAACTCTGACCCTGTGGGTTCTGTCACTCAGCCAGTTTGCAACCTATCTTGTGATGTATGGGTTAACATTTGAGCTGATGAGTTTTTCAATGATACCCGAGTGGGGTATTGCATCGAAGGCCTTCGCCAGATCGAGGTAGGCTGTATGGACTGCCTTTCCCTCATCAATGGCTTTGGTGACTGTTTCGAAAAAGTCAACCAAGTTTAGAAGGCATGATCTGCCTTTGACAAAGCCAAACTGGGATGGATCCAAAGTCTGCAAATTCCCTATGTCTTTATTTATGAGGTCCATTATGATCCTCTCCATGGCTTTGCAGATAAGGCTTGTCAAGCTAATGGGCCGGTAATTTCCAGGGTCGGTGGAGGCACCGCCTTTGTGAAGTGGGACCACAGTTGCAGTGCGCCACTTCCTGGGTATGTATCCAGAGGTAAGACTATGATTAAACAGCTGTCCTAGCTGTGGGTTTAATTCCTCGTTGAGTTCGTGGAGCACACAGCCGGGGACACCATCAGGTCCCATGGATGCTGTGTTTTTTGCTTTGGAGAGAGCAGTTCTCACTTGGGCGTTGGAGATGTTTGGGGGGCTGCAATAGCTTGGTATAGATATCTCTCCTCTTGGGGGGGGGGGAGTTTGCACTGAACCTGTCAGCCAGTATGTTGGCAATGTCTGTAGGATCAGTAATCTTCACCTCATTTTGAACTAGTTCTGAGCATATCTGGGAGTTTCCTCCCAGGTTTCTAACATAGCTAAAGAAGGCCTTATGATTGTCTTTTGAGTCTTTAGCTATTTTTCTCTCAAAATTTGCTTTGGATGATTTTATGAGAGCTCTTAGTTTTTTACTTATAGTGATCAAGGGTGTCTTACCTTTTAAGGATTTTGCTCTATCTTGTAGTAGCTTCCTCCTTTTGTTGTAGAGTTTGTTTATGGCTGGGGTCCACCAGACTGGACGCTTGCCTTTGGTACAAAGAGTCTTTGTTTTGCTTGGGATTGCCTTATCCATGCAGTCCTGCAGGTGCTGGTAGAAGGCATTTGTAAGTGATTCAGCGGCTTGAGTACTGTTTTCCGCTGGCTCGGGGCCTTAAAGGAGACCACACTAGTCTTTAGAAGTGTGAAGTCGGCTTTCAGAAGTTCTTTACTGTGGTCTTTTTATTTCAGGTGGGGGTGGGATGAGGACCTCCAGTGAGATTAGTTTGTGATCTGATCTCACCAGTGAGGGTATACTTCGGTGTTGAACATTGTGCTCCCATGTTCGTGATGATGAGATCAAGTATGTTTTCTCCTCTTGTGGGGATGGTGACTAGTTGTTCCATGGCATTTGAGTTTATGAATTCCAGGAACTTTTGGGCTAGGGTGTTTGGGCTTGAGTAGTGTTCCCAGTCTATATTAGGGTAATTGAAGTCACCTAGTATGATGGTGTTTGGTGATACATTTATCCCTCTAGTGTTTTCAGGAAGGCCATGTGAGGTTCCTGAGTTTGTGAGGGTGGCCTGTAACATGCTACAATTTGCAGAGCAGTCTTGCCTATGGTTAATTGCACCTGGATGGTCTCCGATGCATCGTGCATTGCCACCAGTCTTGAGGTGTGGGTGTCCTTGATGAATATGGATACCCCCCCTCCTTTCTTGGTATTGTCCAGATTTTGGGGCCGGAACGCATGATAAGAGGTAAAACCTGATAGTGCTGGGGTGCTCTCAGGAGCCTTGAACCAGGTTTCTGTCACTGCACAGACATCGATGTTCTCCATACTGAGAAGGGCCTCGAGTGCGTGCATTTTGAGATTTAGACTTCTGGCATTGAGCAGCATTACCCTTAGTTTTTTCCTTTTTGTGTTCTAGGGTGGTAGGTTTAGAATTTGAGCCTTGCCTAAAAAGGCACTATGGGGGTGGCAAGAGCCTTTGCCAATATCCGGAATCCCAGGGGTGACAGGTGCAAGCCGTCCCTTGCAAAGCAGCGTGGCTTGTCCAGCATGTCATCCCAGGCAGACAGACATTGGATCCCCTTTGAATGACACCAGAGTTTAAGCCAATTGTTAAAGCTGATCATCTTATCTCTGTATTGTGGCATCATTCTTGGTGAAGGTAGGATACTGCTCAAGGTCAGGGTCATGCCTGCCTGGGCTACATAATCAGAGAGCTCCTCAATGTCTCTTTTCATGTAGTCCAAGGAGGTACGTCTCAGGTCGTTTACACCAGCGTGGACAATGACTGAGTCGTATTTGTACCTGCTGTTTAGAGACCTGAGTGCTTGCGTTATGTGGCGGATTCTAACGCCCGACAGGCAGCTTACTGTGACCTTCTCCTTACTCAATCTGGTGAGCGGGACGTCAGTGTGTCTGACTATGGAGTCACCAATGACTAGTGTGTCTGGCATTGTGTTTGGCCTTAAGGGCTGTGACTGTTTGACACTCTGACTGTGAGGTCTATGTGTTGCAGGTGTTGTGTTCTGAGGTGGTGGTTGTTTGGGTGTCTGCTTTGGTGGCCTCTGCTGTTTTGGTAGATTTTTGATCAGAGCCGCCGAGTATGTCTTTGTGTGTTTATGTGTATGATTTGAGGTTGTGATGGTACTATGTGAGACTGGGTCTATAGTGTGTGTGGTAACCTTCTCCTCCTGACTGGTCTTGCCAGTCCTATGTTGAGAGAGCTCAGCCTCCAGTTTGGCCGTATAGTTGCATCTCTCGCATGTATTTGTGTTTTGTGGGAGGAGGAGAGGGTTGTCTGTGTACATGAGGCAGTTGTAACATTGCCTCAATATTCCCAGGTTCACCAGCTGAGCAGGAGAGGACACTAGCAACTGATCCCTCGACATGCTAGGAGGACTAGACAAAAAAACTTTAAAAGAGATTCCGCGGGACGTGGGTGACCGAGAAATGGGGGTTTGCCTTTTGGGGTGCTATCTATAAGAGTGCCGTATCAAGGTAATAAGTACTGTAGGAGCAAGTGCTAGGTTTAACAGATAGAGAAAAGTCTACTTGGAGTCAAGTAGAGATGATCTTTTAGGTATTAGAGAAAGTGCTAGTAACAGGGATGCTTAAAGGTAAGATTGAAAAGAATGCACTCTGCAGTGTGCACTAGAGAAGTTAGATATGAAAGTAGGTAACTTGAGTTTTACCTGTTTAAAAAGTTAAGGTTTAGTGGAGAGTTACTATTTTTAAAACAGCAAGATGTACTGAAAGGGGTGGTTACTTTTGTATTTTGGTACTATGAAATACTGTAGGATGGCCAATAAATTTAAATAATTGAAGGGTGGGATTTCAAAAGTGATGGTTTTGTGATTACTCACATAAGCCAGTGAAAGTAGAGAGAAATGAGATATATGGTCAGATTAACATAAGAGGCGGGCAACTAGAAAGACAGTGGTATTTAACAAGACAACTTAAATGGGTGGGAGGGAGGGAAAAATTCTGCCTGACTCAGAACAGAGAGAGCTGTGGTCTCTTTTGAAGTTTTAATATGCTGTTAAAACAGAATGCAAGCAAAACACAAGGTAAAGAAAACAAACTACAGTATTCAAAATATAGAAAGGCAATACAGAAATACAAAAAATAACAGCAAACTAACCTTTCCTTCACAGCAAAGTGTAGCAGAGTCTGGATGAGCCTTTCTGGTAAAGCCAGATGTATCTGCTAATTGTAATAGCAACAATTTAGTATACCTGGCAGTATGTGAAATATGTGGTTCCTACTATGTGGGTATGACCACTAGACAATTAAGAAATCATATTAGGGAACATGTATATGCCATCAATAGAAAGGATGACAGAAACACTCTTGCCAAGCATGTATTGAAAGAA
Source organism: Protopterus annectens (assembly GCF_019279795.1). NCBI lineage: Eukaryota > Metazoa > Chordata > Ceratodontiformes > Protopteridae > Protopterus > Protopterus annectens. Next base: position 753,860,392 of record NC_056725.1, on the reverse strand, counting down.
GGGAATGAGCATGTGTTTACATTTTTGGTTTTGGAGCTTGGTAAAATAACAGGAAGAGGTGGTGATGTTAAGAACTACACTGGGTGCTTAGAAATTAAATGGATACATAGCTTGGCTCCAAATAGAGGCAAGGGTTTAAACTGTAGTGTTCCCTTAAAGCCTGCACTAAGATCTAGGACTTAAAGGTAATTGAGCCTATTAAGTGTTTAATTACTATCTTATAAAATCTATAAAATTACTATCCATAAAATCATGGTGGGTTGTGTGCATGGTAGATTTGATGAAGCAACATTTGTTGCAAAAGCGCTCATCTCACTTGTTTCCTTTGGATTTCCTGTGGCTTTACTGTGGATTTTATCATGTTTTATTATTTTTTATTTTTTATTAAAGAGTACTTCTGCTACACACTGGACTTTGTCATTTTCCAGATTGTTCGTATTGAATGTTTAATTTATTTTTTAGTTAGCCTATAGTTAGGAATCTTTACAGCAGTTACGATTGTTATGTCTGTATAGATACTTACATGTTTTGCAGAAGTTTGGTTAGTTACATTAACTAGCATTTGAGATTCCATAAATAGTCTATATTTGGGTAGGTGTGTATGTATTTATTAGAGCATTACTTATTACTATGATAGTGTCATTTAGTTTTTGGTAGTGGCATTTTACTAGGATGTTATTAATATGATTATAATGCTATGTGTCAAAGTGTAAACTTGAACATTTAACCGATAGTGAAAATAGTAGCTTGAAGTGCATGTATAAATAAAAAGTAACAACTCGTCACGAATACACCAAAATGGTTTAATGGACATTCAACTAATGTTTCTTTGTCGGAAAGTGAGGAACGTGTTTTTACTTTACATTCAACACCAGGAACATCAAGGGGTAACCCAATAGCCAGCAGTGGTCCGAAGGATTTCATAGGCGTTGAAGCTGTGCATACCACAAGCAGAAGTGAGGGGCACGTGATTTTGAGGCTGAATCCATATTCGAACGCTGGTGAGGGTTCTAATGGCGTTTGGGGAAAAGCTAAGGTGTTTCCAGCGATTAATGAACTGCTTTCAGCACCTAAATTTGGTCAAACATATAACGGTCACGAAATGGGTTCTTTAAACAAACAGTTTAATGACTTTGAAAAAACTTTACGGAAGTTCAAAACCTTACAAATGGATAATGTTTTTTTAGAAAGATCCTTGGAGCTAAACCATGTACCGAAAGGACTTAGAATATTCAAGGTACCATTTGGTTTTGAGAAAAACAGTGACATTTTTGAAGAACTCATTAAACTATTTGATGACACTGGTAAAAATTTGGTTTGACTTATTATTAAAAATAACAATGCAAAGCTAGCATTTGAGTGAAAATCTAACATTATTAGATAACAGCATTAGAAATGACCTGCTATTTGAAAGTAATAAGTTCAAGTTTGATAACATTTTAGTGGAAACTAACAAATTTGTCAGTAAGGGTCTTGACAACAAGAACGAAAAGTTACTGAGAGATACTAACGATTACTCTAATAATCGGGCATATGCCCACTTTAATGATTATAAGCGTTGTGTGAGTGCTGTGAAAACTAATGTACCTAGTTCTAATTACAATACAGGATACAGAGATGTAGTCACAGCTAACAGTAATGGTGATATGCATAACAATGACAATCTTGAATATGACAATTTTGATGAGCCTTTTTTAGAGGAACAGGGTGTACGCAGATCAGAACGCCTAAAAGGGCGTTATCAGGGTCCGCATCAGAATTTTTACCGTCAGACAAACAACAGGAACGGCAGATTCAGGCAAATACAGCATTAATATTAACAAACAAAATGCACACTTTGGATAATGAATTAAACAGTAGATCTGTGATATGTAATTTAACAGATTTTGTTCAATTCTCTACTGAACATCATGATTCTAAAGTGTACATAGAGGAATTATTGTTTAAAAATTTATGTGATGATGAAGTCTCTTTATTTGGAGCTAGCTATATAGAAAATTCATGTGTTAATTTAATAAATATTGTTCAAGAAAACAATGAAACACTTATAGCAGCAACAGATAATTTAAATTGTGAAATTATTAGAAAAGGGAGTTTTGCAGTATACAATTTCACAGAGAAAAAGTTGGATAATGAATTCATTTCACTTTTTAAAAAAGGATTTAAATTTGTTCCAAGTTTTAAACCTGACTTGGGACTTATTTTATTGAATTTAAAAGCATATGTAAGATTACTGAATTTGCAAATGTATTTCAAAGGTAAATCCAATTCATTTAATTATGATAGGGGACTTACTTTGAAAAGAAGTAGTACTTTTATTCCACCAAATAATCAAATTATTCACCTTTTTGAAATGTTTTGTGAATTACAATTGAGAAAAGCTTGGAGAGAAACACAGGTTTCAAACGATAATCTTACTGAAGCCAAAAGGTTTTGTTTAAAAGAATTAACAGCAAGCAATCATTATAGGGTGATGAAACCTGACAAAGGGGGAGGTGTTGTTATTATGAACACCGTGGATTATATCAACAAAATTAGTGACATGCTTGGTGATGAAAACACATATACTAGGGTTTCCAAATATGATATTATTAAAGCTTATGCCAAGATTGATTGGCAGTTATATGAGTTATTAATGGACGGTGATATTTTACAATCTGAGTATGAATATATGTTAGTTGATTTTCCTGTTACACCTAGCATATTTGGAATACCTAAAATACATAAGAGTGTCACTAACCCTCCCTTTAGACCGATTGTAGCAGCAAAGCATTCCAAACTAGAAGCTATTGCACATTACATTGATATAACTTGTAATAAGGTGACAAGTAATATAGTACACATTCTGAAAGATTCATGGCACTGTTTGGCAACTCTTAAAGAGTATAACACAGTTAATTTGAATGAGGTTTATCTAATTACTATTGATGTTGTCAATTTATTCTCAATCATTCCCTTAAAGGAAGGACTTGATTTGTTTGAAAGGAGTTTGGTTTATTATGGGGGGATGGGTACGTCCAAGGTTAAGACCTTAGCTAAGTTAATGGAAATGGTATTGGAAAATAATTTTTTTAAACATGGTGGTGAACATTATAAACAATGCTCTGGTGTTGCTATGGGGGCAAGATGTGCCCCCATATATGCTAACTTAGTTTTAGCAATGTGGGAAAAAGAGCATGTTTTTACAAGTAAACATTTTTCAAGTATTGACTTATATCTAAGGTTCTTGGACGACATCCTGCTTTTTTGGAAAGGTAGTATTAATGAATTTAATGAATTTATGGGACATTTGAACAGTACAACATCTTTTCTTAAATTCACTTTTCAAATAAGCATAGATTCATGTGAATATTTGGACATAAAATTATATAAGCAAGGTAATCAATTGGAGTCAAACATTTACAGAAAATCGACATTTTCAAATTCGTACTTGCATTATAAAAGTTGTCATCCTCCTTTCCAAAAAAGAAACTTAGTTAAGGGACAAATGGTTAGACTGTCGAGAATGATAAGTGATGATGAGAAGTTTAACAATGAAATAGATAATTTGCACAACATGTTTGTTGAGAGAGATTATCCTAATGAATTGTTGTTGAACATTAGAAAAGAGATAACCATTAAGAGGTATTTGGATTACAAGCCTATTTTAAAGTATGGCTTAGTTAATCAAAATATTAAAGGTAGTGACAACACTAATAAAACAAAAGCAATGATATTGCCATACAGTAATTACACGCCTATTTTGCAAATAATATTAGAGAAGTATGGGATAAGGTGTTTGTGAATCAAACTGAGATTTTACAAGAATTAGGTGTTTCTCCTACCATAGTTTTTAGTAGAGGTAAAAATTAAAAAAATTATTTTGAAAGTGAAGTTTCGTTTAGAGAGTCGAAAATGAAAAAGTGCGGATTCTGTAGGTGGTGTATGTATATTATGGATGGTACATATGTAGCAATAAAAGGGTACAAAAGAACTATTAGATGCCCAGGACATGTAAATTGTAACACCAAGTTAGTTATTTATGTGGCAACCTGTTTATCCTGTCAAGCTTTTTATATTGGAAAGACCATAAGAAAGTTAAAGAAAAGGATAGGTGAGCACATCAGAGATATTAAAAATAAGAAAGAGACTAACTCTCTGTATATGCACAGTACAGATTGTCAGGATTTCAAAAAAATTTTGTTTTTTGTCATAGACAGGATTCCTCAAAATATGGATAAATAAGGTGATGTCAATGCCTTACTTGAGTACAAAGAGTGTCTATGGCAACTTAGATTAAATGCGTGTAGTAAGCCAGGTATCAATGAAAATATTTCTATAGCAAGTTATTTAAAAATGAATTCATATAATATTTAATACAAAAATTAGTTAAAAAGTAAGTATACATTATTCATACAAATTATTACAAAGGGTTATTGTAGTTTTTAATAATAAAAATTTTCATATATACAAACAATTATTTTATATATAATAATCATATTTATATTTATGTTTACAACACACATATAACTAGAATTTATTAGAACTGACCACAAACACAGTTATAGGATTCTTTAACAATGAACTTTTAACAACAAGAACTGTACAATAGTTATGTTTAGTGTGTACATAGGTAGTTATATATAGTATTGTATTGTTTTATTATTCTTGGTGTTGTATGTTTTTACAATTTTTTATAATTGTTTATAGTTTTTATTAATTATTGTTGTATAACTAGATCAATTAGAGTTTTAATTAATAGGCTGCTTTGAATTGAATTGAATGACACTAAATTAACAAGAGTATAAAAATCAGCTGTTCTTTAATTGTTTTAACTCTGAAGAAACCCGTGTTTGGACGGGTGAAAGCGCTAAGTTTGTGAATGTCAATTGAACCATTTTGGTGTATTCGTGACGAGTTGTTACTTTTTATTTTTACCAGTTTTTAATTTTTCAAGTGGTTTGAAGTGCATGTATCTTTGAGAGAGGTTTGGTAGAATAGTAGGCTACGTTGTTACTGGTGACATGCTAGCATTTTTAATTGATTCATTGTTTCATGGTCTTTTGAAATGCATTAAATCATGTGTTTTAGTTTTATTCTGTTTGGTCTGATGAAATGGGTTGTATACTTGTGAAAGCGCTAACCATCTAATAAATACGTTTACCCTGCCATGTTTCAGTTGGTTTATTTTTATTTTTAACTTATTTGGATAAAGTGTGTTTTTTTTTCTTAACAGGCCATTCATCCTAGTTGCTGGTGTCTGTTTCCTTTGGATTAGCAAAGTTAGAAAATAATGGCATGCATTTCAGTTTCAGACTTCATATCCCTCAGAACAGGCATAAAAAAGTAACACAACACCTGTTATTCCATTAACTAAGCTTGTAAGACCACAATATTTAAAAACTCTGCCCATTGTTGGGTCTTTGTCACACTTTTACTTATGGCTTGGTTCAGCTTTGTTGGTATAAGTGTTTAGGAGGGATGTACATATTATAAAAACCTGCAAGAAAGCAGTACAATTTGAAAAAACAGCATCACAAAAACAGATATACTAAGCACTGTCAGCTATGCACTCTGAGAATCAGACAAAAGACTTTTGTATCCCTAAATCTGAAAGATAAAAACAAGGATATGGCACAGTTATCATCATTTGCACAGGGTATGTGTGTGTGTGTGTGTGTGCAGGAGGTCTAGGCTGACACAAAAGGTAGGGAGTGCATGTGAGTAAGAAAAAAAAAACAGACAAACATTTGTATAAAGCATCAAATGGCCACTGAAACAGAATGAACTGTAAGCCTCACGACTGACCCATGTGGCTGTTGTGTGTAAATGTGTCTGTATAGGCACTCTAGGTGAACTGAAACTTGGATGATACATCAACCTCAAATCCAAGTGTAATGAACCAGAATGTGTTATTAACTGTATCAATCTATAACTAGTTCCCCCCACCAAAAAAAAAAACAATTAAACCAGCTTAACTATTGCTTTCAGTATTTTACTATACAAGAAATATTTAAAAATTGACATATGTAAGCCTACCTGGAAACTCGTCCTTGGACATACTTGTCCTCCCTGAAACAGCATCACCAACAGAAATCACATGTTGTGTACTTTCCACTGACCTCTGTATCCCTGACAGTGGACAGGAACTCTTCATTCATTCCACTCTCCCATTAGCCAGCTGTCCATTGGCCATGGGCCGCTGCAGTGCTCTCCTCCAGGCCAATGAAATCATGTCAGTGACTCTATGGTGCACCTGATCATATGTCTTGCTGCATCTCCCAATAGCGTTCACATCATTCACTATTTGGTTCCAAATTTGCATTCTTCCAGACATATCCCCATGTCCTCACTCAAGCAGAAAGGCACCATGTTGCTGAAATGCTTGGATGATCAGATTGTTTTCTGAGTCACTGAAGGGAGAGGGGGTTGCGGGCATTGGGATGCTTGGGTGCCATAGTCCTAGGTGGCATAAAACACAAAAGAAGGATGCTACAAATAAATATCACATAAATAAAAGTCCTCTTTAGATATAACACATATTAATAGTTTTTCACTTTTACGCACTGGAGAAACAAACATATTTCAGTTAATCAAACATAAAAGGGTTAAGTAGTTGTAACATATCACAGTCACACACAAACCAAGGTTTGACCCAAAACAAGGAGTAACAATAGCAAAGCAAACCTGTGAAAGAAAACTTTTGGTTGTGGCAGCACAAAAATGGAGCTTGGCACCCTCACTCCCAACACAACAGGCAGATGACATTTTTGTACAAAACATAGGAATAAAACATCAGTGAATTGTTATAAGTGCTGTCAAACAAACTGTCCCAAAAACATGTGTACACATTTACCACAGAACAGTCATGTTTATGCAATTACCAGTCACCTCTACCTGTTCCCAGCACTTCCCTAGAGGTGTCTATATGCCATTCTAGAAAGCCAACACCCATGTGTCATTGACCTTATAGGACATTTATATTTCACTAAAATAACAATAGAATAGTGTAAAGAGAAACAGTTGTAACATTAACACTTGTGATGAAAGTTAATAAGGCTGTGCATCTGAGAAAATAGAATGCCCTGAGAAACATGTTTATGCTATCAGTAAATATCTAAATGTTTAGCTCTTCTTGGAGTTCATGTAGGACATAGCCCGGGACACCGTCTGGTCCCACTGATGCTGTGTTTTTTGCTTTGGAGAGGGCGGCTCTTACCTGAGCATCTGAGATGTCAGGGGGCAGCACTCTGCTGGGATAGATATTTTCCCTTTTGGTGGGGAGAGGGGGGAGAGGTTTGCGCTGAACCTGTCAGCTAGTTGGCAATGTCTGTGGGTTTGGTGTATTTTTTGTCATTTTGGACTAATTCTGAGCATATCTGGGAATTCCCACCCAGGTTCCTAACATAACTAAAGAAAGCCTTGTGATTATCCTTAGTGTCCTGTGCAATTTTTCTCTCGAAGCTGGCCTTAGACGATTTTATGAGTGCCCGTAGTTTTTTGCTAATACTGATCAGAGATGCCTTCCCTTTTTGGGATTTTGCTCTATCATGTAGTAGCTTCTTCCTTCTATTGTATAGTTTGTTTATGGCTGGGGTCCACCAGACAGGACGCCTGCCTTTGGAGGATTGGGTCTTGGTTTTATTTGGGATTGCATGATCCATGCATTCCTGAAGGTGTTCATAGAATGTGTTTATAAAGGATTCTGCGATCTGGGCCGTATTTGCCACAGGCCCGGGGGCTTTGAAGGATTCCACCTCAATTTTGAGGAGTGTGAAATTTGCTTTAGAGAAGTTTTTCACTGTGGTTTTCTGGGCAGGGGGTGGGGTTGGGATGTGAATATCCAGTGAGATTAGTTTATGGTCTGATCTTACCAGTGAGGGATACACTTCTGGTCTGGAGCATAGAGCCCCCATGTTGGTGATGATCAGGTCCAGTATGTTTTCCCCTCTTGTGGGAGTGATAACAAGTTGTTCCATAGCATTTAAGTTTATAAATTCTAGGAAGCTTTGGGCTAGGGTGTTGGAGCTAGAGTAATGCTCCCAGTCTATGTTTGGGTAGTTGAAGTCGCCCAATATAATGGTGTTTGGAGAGACCTTCATATTTTCCACTGTTCTCAGGAAGGCTGAGTGGGGTTCCTGGGTTTGGGAGGGTGATCTGTAGCAGGCTATAAACTGGAAGGCAGTTTTACCCACTGTTAGTTGTACATGGATAGTCTCTGATGCTTCATGCTGTGCCACCAACCTGGAGGTGTGGGTATCTTTGAAGAATATTGATACTCCCCCTCCTTTTGTGGTTCAGTCCAAGTTTTGGGGCCGAAAAGCATGGTATGAGGTATAACCTGGTAGTGCTGGGGTGCTCTCGGGAGCCTTGAACCAGGTTTCTGTTACTGCACAGATATCGATGTTCTCCATGCTAAGGAGAGTTTCGAGTGCCTGCATCTTGAGGTTTAGACTTCTGGCGTTGAGTAGAATTACTCTTAGTTTCTTATCCCTTGTGATACCTATGGAGGTGGGTTTGTCTTTTGAGCCTTGCCTTAAAAAGGCACTATGGGGGTGGCAAGAGCCTTTGCCAATATCAGAAAGCCCAGGGGTGACAGGTACAAGCCGCCCCTAGCGAAGCATCGTGGCTTGTTGAGCATGTCATCCCAGGCTGACAGGCATTGGATCCCCTTTGAATGACACCAATACTTAAGCCAGTTGTTGAAATTGATCATCTTGTCTTCATATTGTGGCATAATTCTTGGTGAGGGTAAGATGCTACTCAAGGTCAGGGTCATACCGGCCTGGGCTACATGCTCAGAGAGCTCCTCTATGTCTCTTTTCACGTAGTCCAGGGAGATACGTCTCAGGTCATTCACACCAGCATGGACAATGACTGAGTCATATTTGTACTTTACTTGGAGTGACCTGAGTGCTTGTGTTATGTGGCGGATCCTAGCGCCCGGCAGGCAGCTCACCGTGACCTTCTCCTTGTTCAGCCTGGTGAGCAGGATGTCAGTGTGCCTGACGATAGAGTCACCTATTACAAGTGTATCAGGTGTGTTGTTTAGCCTTAAGGGCTGTGACTGTTCGGCACACTGGCTTTGTGAGGTATGTGTTGCATGTGTTTTGTTTTGGGGTAGTGGTTGCTTGGGTGTCTGCTTTGGAGGTCTCTGCTGCTTAGGCAGGTTTTTATTTAGAGCCTCCGAGTATGTTTTTGTGTGTTTATGTGTTTGGTTTGCTGTCGTGGTAGGTCTATGTGAGACTGGAATTGTAGTGAGTGTGGTTTCCTTCTCCTCCTGACTGGTTACACCAGTACTGAGTTGAGAGAGCTTAGCCTCCAGTTTGGCTATATGGTTGCATCTCTCGCATGTGTTGGAATTTGCTGGGAGGAGGAGAGGGTTGTCTGTGTACATGAGGCAGTTGTAACATTGTCTCAAGATTCCCAGATTCACCAGCTGGACCTGAGAGGAGATTGACAACTGACCTTTGGACATGCTAGAATAGTACTGGGAATTCCTTTATAATTGAAAAAAAGGGCCAATGGGGAACAAGGTACTCAAGGGGAGTTTGTGGGGGTGTAGTGCTTTTAATTTTTTAGTGCTGACTTATATAATTGCTTTAGTGAGCAAGTGCCAGGCTTTAGAGTAGGAATAGGGTGTTTATTATGAGAACTAGATCAGTTCTAAGGGAAAAAGTGAAGAGCAGACTTTGTGGAGCCAAGAATGATTTAAACCCAATTAAGCAGAGCTGCCCGATGCTGCGCTATGCGCAAATTCGCGCAAAGCCGTGCCAAAGCGGGTTTTATACAGGGGGACTTGAAAGAGCTAGAAATTGGCCCAAAACGGCCAATAGACTACCAGATTCTTGTGCTAGGGACACTCCTCCAGGGATAGATAGGCTGCTCTAAGCTCCCCACTACCACTGGTGAACAAAGAAGCCTCCCTTTATCCAAGAAAGGAAATGGGCAACACAGGAACTTTCCAAAAGTTCAGAATACAGCAAAGCCTGTATTTGGACTACTCTAGGTCAGGAAAGATGGGAAACAAGGATAATTGTTTTGTTTTTTTTTCTTTTTTGCAACAAACAGCAGGGAAAATGCAATAAATGTGTAACACAGGCTAGCGCACTTGAGTGTGTAGCCTCAACAGGTATATGCAACAAACAGGACAAACTTTAAAAGTGCAGGTGCAAAAACAACTTTAAACAGTTTAAAACAATTCAAGAAGCAAAAATACTTGTAGTTTAGCTAGATCGGACAGTCGCCCAGGTAGTAGCAGGAAAAAAAAACACTTTTATCAGGTTTGCAGTCGCTCTTTTAGCCTCTCTGCTGCTAGCACCACTCTGCAGGACCACGAGGAGCTTGGCTGATTAGTAACAAGCGCAAAAAAATGTGCCAAAGCAGGTTTTATACAGGGGGACTTGAAAGAGCTAGAAATTGGCCCAAAACAGCCAATAGACTACCAGATTCTTGTGCTGGGAACACTCCTCCAGGGATAGATAGGCTGCTCTAAGCTCCCCACTGCCACTGGTGAACAAAGAAGCCTCCCTTTATCCAAGGAAGGAAATGGGCAACACAGGAACTTTCCAAAAGTCCAGAATACAGCAAAGCCTGTATTTGGACTACTCTAGGTCAGGAAAGACGGGAAACAAGGATAATTTTTTTTCTTTTTTGCAACAAACAGCAGGAAAATGCAATAAATATGTAACACAGGCTAGCGCACTTGAGTGTGTAGCCTCAACAGGTAAATGCAACAAACAGGGCAAACTTTAAATTACAAGCACAAAAGCGTGCTAAAGCTGGCTTTAAAGCAGGGGGTTAGAAAGAGATAGGAAATGGCCCAAAACGGCCAATAAGCTACAAGTCACTGGGCTGGAACCACTCCTCAAGGGACAGATAGGCTGCTCAGAGCTCCCCACTCTCACTGGTGAGCAAAGAAGCTTCCTCCTATCCAAATAAGGATATGGGCAACACAGGAACTATGACACAGCCCAGAGATCAGCAATACCTGAAGACTGGACTATTCTAGTTCAGTAAAGGTGGGAAACAAGGATATTTTTTTTTCTTTTTTTTTACAAAGTAGCAGAAATTAGGTACAGAAACACAGTAAATGCTTTAATTCGGCTAGCGCACTTGAGTATGTAGCCTACCAGTTAAACTAAGCAAAAACAAACTTTAAAAGTGCAAAAAACTCAGAAATACAGGCAGATATTGAATATGTTCTGTGGCAAAGATGGATAAGAGAACCTAACTGTGTTTTGTAGGTTCATTGATGTGAGAGCTCAAATCCAGACTTGTGTAAAAATCTTTCATGTGTACTAACATTTATTTTGTAATGTTTATTTTATATATACATACACACACACGCACACACTTTTATATATATATATATATATATATATATATATATATATATATATATATATATATGTGTGTGTGTGTGTGTGTGTGTGTGTGTGTGTGTATAATACCAATATTTGAGTGGTGCACGGCTTAGCACAAACATGGGAAATGGATAACTGGCTAAATATAATAAATGTCATGTGATGTACTTCCATGATAACCAATAAATAAACTACACCTGCGAATCACGTGTGTGTAGTACATCTGCTAAACATGGTAATCCACACAGTATATACTATATGTAGATCACGGTTCAAGTCCCACATTTATCTTTTAAGGATGAAACCTAAGAAACACGGCTCACATAGGTAAAACAAGTTTAGCTTTGCTTCTCACATTAGCACATCACTTACTGTTGTGCAAACCTGGACTAATGGCCCACACATGAAGCCGGCAGAATGCTTGCAGACAGAATTCAGACATTATCAATTTCAAAAAGAATACACTGCTGCATGTTTTGCTTTCCATTGTGCAAATGCGCTAAACAGCATTGCATGTCACTTAGCAACCGTCCCCAACAGCTGCAGGTCTAGAACACTTACAGAGAGGAAGCAGACATTAGCCAGTTTTAAAATGGAAACTTTCTATCAAGTATGTTGGACACTGCACAAACATACTAAGTGGCTTTGTGTAGCAGTTAACACAAACAAAATTAATAATGAATATGAAAATATCCATCTGTTTTTGAAGTATTCATGTGGCAAAATCTGTAAGTGTAAGGCTACAATACAGATGAGCCTGGGTTCTAATACAGCAAATTCCAACTATTTTTACTGTTGTTCCATTTTATTTTATATCAAAATTCACATGAAAAAAATATTACTCACTCCCAATTTATTAAGGGTTGTACACTCAGTTTTAATAAACTCATATGAATTATTTGTGTGCATGATGGTATACTGACTATTATATTTCTCTAATCATAATTGTCGTCTCTGGCCTTGGATGGTCTTCAGACTTCAATAATACTGCTACACAGGGATGTATACACCAGGACCTTGTCAGGTTACACAAATGCATGGTTAACCCCTCAGTCTGTCATGAGTATTTATATGTAAATAATGAGTATGTCTGAGAAGCACTTCTTCTGTGGCAAAGATGAAAAATCACCACTGTGTAAGAAAATGCTTTGTCTCTTATGCATAGTTTTAAATCCCACATTGTAAAAATTAATTTTATCAGTGTGAAAGCCACACAAAACTTATGTCAGGTCATAAAATATATACAAAGTTAAATCACTTAACAGTTACAGCAGCAAACAACCCTCAAGTTAATGCCAAGTGTCAGATTAACCTTCCAGTTTCAAAAACTGCTTTCCTGTCAGGCACTGTTGCTCTTCATTTAACACTGAGCAAAAGCATTTGTCATAGTTGTTTGGGTTTGCACACTACCAGTCAATGCAATGACAGGCATTGGCGGGAACTCATTCTTAGCTATTGCTGTTTTCCCTGGATGGGCATGTCTGGTGGCAGAAAGAAAGGTGCCCAATATAGGGCACAGAAGAGGGGTGTTAGAGTCCAGAATCTTCATTGCACTCCTTGTAAAGCACCACAGCTGATGGCTCTTGCAGGGTGACTATACCGGCTCCCAGTACAAGTCTGAGGCATGGAATAGCCTGGCCAAGGCTGCCTCCAGTGCATCTGGCATTCCACACAGTAGAAAATAGTGTAGGCATTACTTTAATGACTTAAAGAGGTGCAAGAGGGATACATTCAACCAGGGGTTGGATGAATTCAGGACTACTGACATTCCACAGTCATGTAAGTATACTGATAAAGAGAATTTATAGCAGCTAGAAAGCTGCATATATGCAAGACTGATATGCATATTGCTCTTCTCTTGTTCTCTTCTCTTCTTTTTATTCCACACCTAACGAAGAAATTATGGCAAATAGAGATGCCCATGCTGAGCATCTAGAGAGACTGAGGGAAGCAAGGGGTATGTATGCAGAACAACAAAACTACTATGTTGCCTAAAGTATTGCTCTTCTATAAAGTTGTAGCAAAGTAAGCATGCATATCCTAACTATAAAAGCAAGCATACATGCTTCAGTCTATAGCACAAACCAACTATAGGAGTCAAGTCTAATACTGTAGTCAGACATTATGTGTTCAAATATCACAAGTAACAAATATATATTAAAATCCTTTAAAAATTTTACGTAATTTAATTTCAACAAAAATGGCATAAATGCCCTGCTATTAACTTATTTTGTATAGTTGGATCAAGCATATGTGCAATATATTCACATTGAAATGATTACTTTGAGCAAGCCTTCCTTATAGTTTGTAGTTGTTAAGAATTTACTTAAATGTAAAGGTAAAGATAAAATACATTATTATTGTGATAATGCACTGTATGTCACATATGATAGTACTAATTATTTCTTTTTTCTCTTATCCCAATTCTTATCTCTCTTTTTTATTTTTCTATGTGTCATCAAAATGTTTCTATGTCATTCTTTTCAGACAAATCACAAAATGCTTTACAGCTCAGGAAGGTAGGCAAACCCCCATAAATCAGCCTGCCCCTGTTCCACCCGCTCCTACACTGAAGTGCAGCACATCTGGGACCCAAACTGGCAGTACTGCCTCCATTACCCCAGCACTATCTGGGCCCTCTACATCAGGTAGAACTACCTCCACAGCTGGTGCTGTGGTACCCTACTGGCGGAGGTGGGGATTTTATCACCCACCAGAAGATGCCAGGATTGGTGCATAGGGTCATACACAGCATGACTGGTGCATGTCTGTGCTGGATGGAGAGGCTATTCTCACTTATGGTCCATAGGAGAAGATGTCAAGCACTCCAACAGCAAGAGGAGTCAGGGGACAGTGATGACAGTTCTGCAGGTGAGGACTACATTCTCAATGTCCCTCTGTTTGACAGGCATGGGCATCTGTTTTTCCTTCCCTAACCCCAATCATGTTGTCCCCTAACTTGTCATGCCTCTCAATGTCCCTGTTCCTTGTCTTGTTTGTCCTCTTTATTTGCATCTATTTCCCCACCTACCCTACTTTCCTGACACAGAAATACCTACATCCCTTACCCAACATGCTTCTCCTACTGAAGTAAAAAAAAAATAGGCAGCTGTCCCACCAAAACAATATTGTCCCATACATAGCTCTCCACTTCACACGCATCTTCTTTACACACTTGTTTCAGTCCATTTGGTATACAACATGATTGTGTTGTTGTCAGCCCTCTTTGTTGTGGTGACAGTCCAAATTCAGCTAATATTCTGTACATATTTTCATTTTACACTGTTGACAAAGGGGAGTTTGTGAGGGTGTAGTGCTTTTAATTTTTTAGTGCTGACTTATATAATTGCTTTAGTGAACAAGTGCCAGGCTTTAGAGTAGGAATAGGGTGTTTATTATGAGAACTAGATCAGTTCTGCACATTCCTCTATTACTTTCTCTTTGTTCTTCCCCCTGCTTGCCCCCATTTCACCACTTTTCTATCTACCCCATTTTAACACCTTTAATCTGGTCAAAAAATAGAATCACACACAGCATATATAAGTAAAAAAAATGTAAAAGAAATGGAGCCATTCTGTTTCTGTACTCTGTGTGTGCAAGGAGTTTGGCACCAAACACCAATGCCAAGTGATAATGAATAACTTTTCAATAGTGTGGTTACCTCTGCTCACTGCCACTTAAGCATGCTGTTCTAAGGTAACACACTATGAATGTAGAATAAAGAATTATTTCATTGCATTATCAATACATATTTAAGGCTATTAGATACACCTTGATTCATACCCTATATTATCTGGGCTCCAAAAGAAATAGGTTAATGCATTTACACCTTCTACCATAGAATCAATTAAGCAGCATGTGTGTTTCATACATTTCGTACTGACAACTCTCATCATCCTTTCTTCCTCCTCGTTAAACAATCAAGGCAGCTTATCTGGTGATGTGTACTAGCTACAGGTTTCAGTATATTCAAGGGAAACACAGAATTTATAGCTGATTGAACCATGGTCTTTGCCTTCTCCAGCAAAGCCTATAGAGACCAGAGACCTGACGAATGACATCCTCAACAATCAAAAATTAAATTAACTATTAATCCACAGTCTTTATTTACCTACCCCCAGCAAAGCCTGTAGAGACCAGCAACCTGCCGAATAACATCCCTAACAATTAAAAATTAAATTAACTGTAGGTATCTGCTGGATCTTTTAAATAATAAATTGCCTAGCCCCTGTCTCTACTACACATCACCAGGCTGCACCAAACCATAGCAAACATCTTGTACTACTAAACCTTCTTTCTAGCTTCCCCAGTCTTTCTAACCTACCCTATATTCTGTATAAATGCTCTGTTCATCTCATTCCACTCTTCTATATTATTACACTTTCCTTCCTCCCTACACTCCCCATTTTAAACTAAAATAATAATTCTAGCCTCTCCTGGCCACATTAATCTGCTCTTTCTATATTAAACTTTAACTAACCTCACTGATTGTTACTGACTGGTCCTTTGTGTTGAGTCAGGTCCAACAGCTAACTTCTTTCAGATTTCTTTCTTCTGTTTTTCCTTAAACTCTGTTTTTCAGTCTGCATACTTTCACTTTGTTCTTTTCTCCCAGCATGCTTTGCATAATTTAAAAATTGTTCATAGCATTTCCCCATCATCTTTTCTTCTTCCTCACTAAACAATCAAGGCAGCTTTCTACAACCTCATTAAACAATCAATGGAGCTTATCTGGCAATGTGTACTAGCTATGGGCCTCAGCATATTCAAGAGAAACACAGAATTTACAACTGGTAATTTTTAGTATATGCACTGTATTTTTCTCCATCTTTGTGATTTTACTTCCTAGCAACATTAGTTTTTTTAAGGAATTACTGCTGGTGTGTACCTCATACTTGCTACTATCATTGTTTAGTGTATTGCAAAAAGCTTTTGTACAGTTTCTCACTGAAAGTGATTACTGATGGGATTGTGTTTTGTAAAAGTTACTATCCTTAATTACTGTTCTGAAAACAAGCTTTTGCACACTCCCCCGGATCTACTAATCTGCCGAGCAGGACTAAACTAGTCCTGCACGTAAGTGGCAGTTAAAGAAGAGGACGGCAGTGCGCCATGCATAATAATGAAGGCGCGCTGCCGGAGCTCCAAATCCTACACTGAGCATGGACGATTGCAGGGGGCGTGTCTGAGAGCAGAGCTCTCAGAATAAACATGCCCCTGCAAAGTAAAACAGAAGAAAGTGTAAATAAATGAGTGAAACCTCTCATAGGTGTCCGCATATTTCCACCAACAGTCCCCATGTGTTCAACAGCAACAGTACATTGAAATAAAATGAAGAAACCCTTGTATTAATTTTTTTAAAACTCCAAGTACAGCTTACCATAGGTGCGCAGGTTTGTCCATCGCTTAGCTACAGTTAAAGCAGCTGAAAAGGCTGAAGAGGATAACAAGGAATATATATACAAATGAAGCAACACAGTAATAGGGGAGTGGTTAGTGCATCCGTCTCATGAACAGGCATTCCCGCTTTGAGTCTCACTGCAGCACAAATCATTTTCCATGGGAAATCTGTATATGAACATAATTTTACATTGTTTTGCTGTATAACCTACATAATAACATTTAAATGTGAACTGGAGTACTGCATGAAATGCACATGTGAAGTGTTAGTGTCATAATAAATAAGGCACAAGTAAGCAGGTCTAAGCACAAATAAGCAGCGGTAAGCGTGTGCAAGTGCCTTTGTGTGGGGGTAAGCATTGCCCACACAGATTAAGCAAAGTAGAAGCTAACTGAGTGTAAGAAACTGTAACCAGAGGTTAGCAGTGCTTACCATCACACAAACCCACTTACAACTGCTTTAAAGTGCCTTACTCACTCTGGTTCCAACGGCCCATGTTCTGTTCAGCAACAAAATAAATTGCCCCCAGGACCCTGTACACTATAGTCACAGTAGTTAACCACTAAGTCATCATAGCAACAGATAAGTAAGATTAAGGCCATACATCCCATACATCCACATGGTTTTATATATATATATATATATATATATATATATATATATATATATATATATATATATATATATATATATATATATATATATATATATATATGTATGCAGACATATACATATATATAAATATGTATATATATATATATATATATATATATATATATATATATGTGTGTGTGTGTGTGTGTGTGTGTGTGTGTGTGTGTGTGTGTGTGTGTGTGTGTGTGTGTGTGTGTGTGTGTGCGTAGATATACACAGATATATAGCTATGATAAGAAACAGCGCACAAGAATGACATATGTTCACAGGCTATGCCAATGGAAGTGAGGGGCCTAAGCAAGAATCATGTAACATGTAGCATGACCTTCCCCCCAGCCAGACAGAGGAAACATACATACAAACCCACAAACAATGTAAATAGTCCACTGCTCCCCAGACCACAGGCAGGATACAATTGGGGGGGGGGGTACACAGTGGACCCGTGAAATCTAATCTTGGAACACAGACAGGAGCGTCCCTTGCGGGATGCCCCCAAATTGTCATATTATGGGAGGAAGCCAGTGCGACGACCTTTCTGGGTGGGGTGCGTACATACCCATGGGTCTAGACAACGTACGAGATGGGTCCTGTGAAGTGGAGAGTGGACAGCGTGTAGTGGTATGTTCAGACCCGACCTGCACCCAGAGTAAAGATGAGTGCTGTAGAGGAGGTGCAGGTGGTGGAACTATGGGTAGCTAGTTATGGGTCTAGGTGTTGGCTGTAGTGGGTCTATACAGACAGCCCCAGGGATGTAAACAAAAGTGTTCATTGGGCAGAGGCATCGCCCAACGAGCAGCCACATGCACTACGAGTCCCACTACAGCAAAGTCTAATCTAGATGGCAAAGAATGGAATAACCAGATGTAGATGTATATATGTAGAGGTATGTGTGTGTATATCTACCCATAGCTACATGGAGATATACCTCTCCTGCTCCGTAGTACAAATGTATACATACAGAGACAGAATACATATAAATACCCACATATAGATATATACATATGCAGACACCCATACACCCATATGTCATTAGATATATATATATATATATAGCAATATATAAATATATACATGTATGCATACATATACAGATATATCTGTATATAGTAATGTGTATATATATATATATATATATATATATATATATATATATATATATATATATATATATGTGTGTGTGTGTGTGTGTGTGTGTGTGTGTGTGTGTGTGTGTGTGTGTGTGTGTGTGTGTGTGTGTGTGTAAATATACACATGTATATAGCTAGGATATGATACAGTAGTTATGAATTACATATGTTCACAGGCCGTGAAAATGGAGGAGAGGAGTCCAATCAACAAATGTGTAACACGTAGCATCAACCCCCCCCCCCCCCCAGCTAGACCAGTGAAACATACAGACACACAATAAAAGTAAACACACCACTGCTTCCCGGACTACAGGCAGGATACTACTAGTGGGAGAGACCCGCCAAGTCTAATCTTGAAACAAAGACATCAATGTCCCTTGTGGGACACCCAAAAATTCAGACATTTTTGGGCTTCTTGCCATTACACCGATGGCAGGCCACGCATGTTCCCAGTGTACAAGGTAGGGGAAGCCTGATGATCCTTGCGGCGAGACAACATACGTGATGGGTCCCGAGAAGTGGGGAGTGAGTACAGTGTACTGATGTGGCCAAACCCGACCTGCACCCAGAGTAAGGAAGAGTGCCGAAGAGGATGTGTGGTTTGGGAACTATGGGTATGAAATTATGGACCTAGCTGAGCAGGTGCTGGCTGGAGTGGGTATATGTGGTCCGCCCCAGGGATGTAAGCAATAGTGTGCATTGGGCAGGGCCGCTGCCCAATGGGCAGCCACTCCCACTATGAGTCCCACCGCAGCACAGTCTATTGTACATGGCAAAGAATGGAATAACCAGATGTAGATGTACAGCTGTAGAGGTCTGTGTGTATATATACCCATACCTACATGGAGTGAACCCCCCCCCCCTCTCCATAGTACAAATGTGTACTACAGAGACAGAATATAATTAAATACCCACATATAGAGATATACATATGCAGACACTCATACATCCATATGTCATTAGACATATATATATATATATATCTATATATATATATATATATATATATATATATATATATGTATATAGATATGTAGAAATTATGTATATATGTGTGTAAACATACACAAATATATATATATATATATATATATATATAGCTAGGATATTAATAGAATTATGTATTTAAATTACATCTGTTAACCGAGTAAGTCTGGCTGAGCTTTTGGCTCATTTACAGCAGAGACCCGAGGAGAAAAGCTCCTCAGGACTAGAAAACAATTTATTAAATAGTAATATATATATATATATATATATATATATATATATATATATATATATATATATATATATGATAGCCGTGCCAATGGGGCTGAGGGGTCCAATCAACAAACGTGTAACACGTAGCATCAACCCCCCCCCACCTAGACAGGTGAAACATACAAACACATGATGCAAGTAAACACACCACTGCTTCCCAGACCATAGGCAGGATACTACCAGTGGGAGAGTCCTGCCAAGTCTAATCTTGAAACAAAGACATCAATGTCCCTTGTGGGACACCCCAAAAATTAATGATCATCGGAGTCAGTCCCTGTAATGATTTATCCAACCAGGCTCTATATGTACACGGACCAGTAGGTTGTGCAAGCCTGATGACCCATGGGTCGAGACAATGTACGACATGGATCCTGACACGTGGATAGTGGGAAGTGTGTAGTGATGTGGTTAGACCCCACCTGCACCTGCAGTAAGGATGAGTGCTGTAGAGGAGGGGCAGGTGGGGGAATGATGGGTATGCAATTATGGGCCTAGGCGTGCAGGTGTTGGCTGGTGCAGTTGTATTTGGACCACCCTGGGGATGTAAGTAATATTGCGAATTGGGCAGAGCTTACACCCATATCTCCCAACCTCTAAGAGAAAAACCACTGGACAAAACCTAAACCATTGGGGCGACAAATAGGTACAGAAAACACATATTCCACTTACAACCTTAGAAAGCTGATAGAATAATAGGTTATGCATTAGCATGACTCGTCTGAAGGATGTGGAGTCTTAACCCAATTACTTGCCTGTATTTAATGGCATAAGTTCCTTGGTATTTGCCAGACAAGTGCAGATTGTAAGAGGAACACACCAATATTATGAAGCAAACTCTGGCCATCAGCTGATCATGAGCATCACGTTAAATACACATGCTGCTGCCTAAGCAATGTAGGTGTGGGGCTCTACATCCACCAGAGAGGGAGTGGGGGAGGCAGACAGAGGTGAATACAGGTCAGGGAGGGGTGGGAGGGTAAAACTGACACATGTTTTGTGTCACACACCTACTAGCACAGGGTATCAAACACCCAACAGCTATGTAGTGCTATCACAGTTTGATGCTGTTATTGGATGCGCCACATGGGTTATCTGGTGGGGAGCACTCAGAACATATATATGATGGTGAGTGACATCTGCAACAGGGATACGGTAGATATAGAGTAGGTGATGTACACATGCATGTCTGCATGAACAGGTGCCAGCATTAGCACAGGCACACTCATACAGGGATGCACACACATTAACACATTTGGCAGGGCCAGGAGTGCAACCTGTCACTAATGGGAATGCCACAACACATCAATGTGCAGGGCACACATGCACCACATGGGTGATATGGAGGTTGTATGGGCAGTGAGTATGAGGCGGTGTCAGACATAAGGCGGCATGCTTCACTGTGCCCTGGGGGGAGTACTGAGTGTGGATGTGGACATATGTAGCATACAACACACACACAAACCCACAGGGTCCAGTTTAGACATGCATGGGTGCATGTCTACATGGGTGTGTTGTGGCCAACAGTGCCAGCAGGCTATACAAGGGTAGGCGATGGGTATACCTTGGCATCAGCCCACATGACAATGGTCTGCATTGTGGCACAGGCCTGTAGCTTCTGCATTTGCCCGAACAGGTGGGTATTGCATCTTCTTCCAGTCACCCAGGTGACTATTGTATGTGGCCAATGCTGTGCATCACTTGCCATGTATGTGTTCCCTAGTCCATGACTTGGATGGTGTCTATGATGTGCACACCTCCCATATGCATGTACAGTGACATGTGGAACTGTACCCGGGGTGTCTGGCCCATGCTCTGAACACAGTTTATCATCAGATGTGCCGGTCTTGCCCACATGTGGCAGGGAGTGGTACTGGTCAGCAAATTTACCCTGCACCTACATTGATAGCATGCTAACAGCATTTCCTGATGTCAGTGTCATCTGTCCATACAGACCATGTTGTCAGGCATGATATGTCTGTTGTGAGTCACATGTGAAGGCACAGTGGGGTTGCTAACTGTGATTGGCAGGCCTTGATGTCACATGTATGGCTTTGCATCCCAGCCTCTCAGCCATTTACATCTGTTATCCCTGTATGTTTGACATTGTGATATATAGTAGGGCCACCATAAATTAAATTAGCAAAACCTCGCCAGATTGCCCAGAGACATCTCTACAGAGGATACAAGTTACAAACACACAGACACACCTGTTACATCTGGGAGTAGAACCCCTACCTAACTAGTTTACTACACTACAGCACTACACAGTTATATTACGCTCCACAGACATTACTGAAGTGCATCTTCCCCAAAGGTGTATTTCACAATTAATGACATCAGCAGAACTACCAAAGTGGGGCATTTGTAATATACTGCGAGTAAGTAGCCTATAATGCATTGCTCCATACATAGACACTGAGACTGAGACACACACATCACATCTGGAATTGGCTTGGATGGAGATGGAACACTACCACCATTCTAAATCACACTACAAGATGCACTACAGAGATTACTGGGCTATCATATTCCCAGAGGTGTACTTCTAGGTGAGTGACATCAGCAGCCTTGCCAAAGTAGAGTATTTGTATTGTATGGAGTGTGAGTAGACTAAAAAGCATTACTTTTGATCCAGTCAGACACACACAAACTTGCCAGGGCTGAGGTTTGAAGACTTGCCTAATTAGCTTAGCACACTACAGCAGTACACAGTTATAGGACATACTACAGCAATTACTGGGCTAGCATATTCCCAGAGATGTATTTCTAGGTGAGTGACATCAGCAAATGCATTGCTCTCTACCAAGTCAGCCACACACATTTACCAGGGCTAGGATTCAAACACCTCCCTAACTAGTTTATCACTAGTTTATCACACTGCAGCAGTAGTATGCAGTCACAGGATGTGCTACGGTGATTACTGGGCTGTCATATTCCCAGAGATGTATTTCTAGGTGAGTGACATCAGAAGCCTTGCCAAAGTAGAGTATTTGTATTGTATTTAGTGTGAGTAGCCTAAAAAGCATTGTTCTCTAACCAGTCAGACAAACACACACAGTTGCCAGGACTGAGGCTTGAACACCTATAGAACTAGTTTATTACACTAGCTTATTACACTACAGCAGCATGCAGTTGCAAGATGTGCTACAGCGATTACTGGGTTATCATGTACCCAGAGGTATACGTCTAGGTGAGTGACATCAGCAGCCTTGTCAAAGTAGAGTATTTGTATTGTATGGAGTGTGAGTAGCCTAAAAAGCATTGCTCTCTACCCAGTCAGACACACACAAACAGCTGCCAGGGCTGGGGTTCAAACACCTACCTAATTAGTTTATCATACTACAGCCGCATGCAGTTACAGGACACACCACAGCAATTACTGGGCTATCACATTTCCAGAGGTGTACTTCTATAGGTTCATATGTTCATAGGTTCATACTAGGCTATCTGCCCTAGGTCATTCACAAGCCTAGCCAGAGTGTGTTTGGCTTTCGCCACCCATTTTAAAATGAATTTTGCTATGCCCTTTTTCGAGGTTAGTATACTGTGCATCTGTCTAACAGTGACACAGAAGTGATACCCGGAGTAAATCTATGATCTCCCATCCACTCATCAAGATTCCTCTTGAAGAGAGTCAATGAGGGACTCTGCCTAACCTGGACTGGGATTTTATTCCAGAGTGAAGGGAGCCTCTGGGTTATGAATCTGTCCCTCCAGCATGTCCTATTTATTTCAGTGCTGGGGTTCAAGTCTCTTGAACACGTAGCTCGATGGGATTTGGATTTTCTGAGGTGCAGCATGTCCATTAATTCCAGGTTGGACATGGCTTTATACGTCAGGCACAGATCGCCTCTGAGCAGGCAGTATGCCATTGAGTAGAGCTGGAGTTTCTTTAACCGGACAGCATATGGCATCTGTTTGAGCCCTTTGATCCTCTTGGTGAGGTACTTTTGGGGTCTTTCCAGTTGCTGCAGGTGTCTGGTAAGGTACATCCCAAAAGGGGCATTGTACTCAATTATGGGCCTGATGAGGGATGAGTAAAGAGGCAAGATGACCTCCCCTGATCTAGATGTGAATCCCTTCATGATTAGGTGGGCTATATAAAATGATTTTCTAACCACTTTGGCCACGTGGTTGTCAAATGAGAGATTGCTATCAACTTGGGTCCCCAGGTCCCTAATTACTTCTTCCATACTTAATGGATTACCATCTATGTGGTAATTTGTGGGCAGTTTGTTTTTGCCGAAGGGGATGACTATACACTTTTTGGCATTTAGCTTGAGGCCATGGCTCTGGCACCAGTTGTCTGTTTCTATGAGGCCCTTTTGTAGGATGCTTGTGTCAGCTGGAGAGTCAATTATGGTGCCCAGTTTGCAGTCATCTGCGAACTTGGCCAGCCACAGTCCTTCCGTGTTGGCCTGTACGTCCGAGAAATATATACCGAACAAGAGAGGTCCCACGACTGAGCCTTGTGGGATGCCACTTGTAACTGGTTTGGAGTCTGACATGGCTCCAGCAATTCTAACCATGTGGGTTCTGTCCTTAAGCCAGTTTGCAACCCATCTAGTGACATAGGGGTTTATGTTTAAGCTGGTGAGCTTATCTATAATGCCAGAGTGGGGTATTGTATCGAAGGCTTTTGCGAGGTCCAGGTAGGCTGTGTGGACCACCTTCCCCTTGTCAATGGCCTTATTGACTGTTTCAAAGAAATTGACCAGGTTTAAGAGGCAGGATCTGCCCTTAACAAAGCTGAACTGGGTAGTATCCAGTGTCTGCAGGTCCCCAATATCTTTATTTATGAGGTCCATGATGATCCTTTCCATAGCTTTGCAGACCAAGCTAGTCAGGCTTATGGGGCGATAGTTTCCAGGATCCGTTGAGGCACTACCTTTGTGGAGAGGGACCACTGTTGCTTTATGCCACTCTTTGGGTACATATCCTGTAGTAAGGCTGAGATTGAACAGTAGTTTTATGTTTGGGTTTAGTTCTTCTTGGAGTTCATGTAGGACGCAGCCCGGGACACTGTCTGGTCCCATTGATGCTGTGTTTTTCGCTTTGGAGAGGGTGGCTCTTACCTGAGAATCTGAGATGTCAGGGGGGCAGCACTCTGCTGGGATAGATATTTGCCCTTTTGGTGGGGAAGGGGGGTAGAAGTTTGCACTGAACCTGTCAGCTAGGATGTTGGCAATGTCTGTGGGTTCGGTGTATTTTTTGTCATTTTGGACTAATTCTGAGCATATCTCGGAATTCCCACCCAGGTTTCTAACTTAACTAAAGAAAGCCTTGTGATTATCCTTAGTGTCCTGTGCAATATTTCTCTCGAAGCTGGCCTTAGATGATTTTATGAGTGCCCGTAGTTTTTTGCTAATACTGATCAGAGATGCCTTCCCTTTTGGGATTTTGCTCTATCATGTAGTAGCTTCCTCCTTCTATTGTATAGTTTGTTTATGGCTGGGGTCCCCAAGACAGGACGCCTGCCTTTGGAGGATTGGGTCTTGGTTTTGTTTGGGATTGCATGATCCATGCATTCCTGAAGGTGTTCATAGAATACGTTTATAAAGGATTCTGCGGTCTGGGCCATATTTTCCACAGGCCCAGGGCCTTTGAAGGATTCCACCTCAGTTTTGAGGAGTGTGAAATTTGCTTTAGAGAAGTTTTTCACTGTGGTTTTCTGGGCAGAGGCTGGGGTCAGGATATGACTATCTAGTGAGATTAGTTTATGGTCTGATCTTACCAGTGAGGGATACACTTCTGGTCTGGAACATAGAGTCCCCATGTTGGTGATGATCAGGTCCAGTATGTTTTCCCCTCTTGTGGGAGTGGTAACAAGCTGTTTCATAGCATTTCAGTTTATAAATTCTAGGAAACTTTGGGCTAGGGTGTTGGAGCTAGAGTAATGCTCCCAGTCTATGTTTGGGTAGTTGAAGACGCCCAATATAATGGTGTTTGGAGAGACCTTCATATTTTCCAGTGTTCTCAGGAAGGCCGAGTGGGGTTCCTGGGTTTGAGAGGGTGGTCTGTAGCAGGCTATAAACTGGAAGGCAGTTTTACCCACTGTTAGTTGCACATGGATAGTCTCTGATGCTTTGTGCTGTGCCACCAACCTGGAGGTATGGGTATCTTTGACGAATATTGATACTCCCCCTCCTTTTGTGGTTCGGTCCAAGTTTTGGGGCCGAAAAACATGGTATGAGGTATAACCTGGTACTGCTTGGGTGGTCTCGGGAGCCTTGAACCAGGTTTCTGTTACTGCACAGATATCGATGTTCTCCATGCTAAGGAGAGTTTCGAGTGCGTGCATCTTGAGGTTTAGACTTCTGGCATTGAGTAGCATTACTCTTAGTTTCTTATCCCTTGTGATACCTATGGAGGTGGGTTTGTCTTTTGAGCCTTGCCTAAAAAAGGCACTATGGAGGTGGCAAGAGCCTTTGCCAATATCTGAAAGCCCAGGGGTGACAGGTGCAAGCCGTCCCTAGCGAAGCATCGTGGCTTGTCGAGCATGTCATCCCAGGCTGACAGGCATTGGATCCCCTTTGAATGACACCAATACTTAAGCCAATTGTTGAAATTGATCATCTTGTCTTCATATTGTGGCATCATTCTTGGTGAGGATAAGATGCTACTCAAGGTCAGGGTCATACCGGCCTGGGCTACATGCTCAGAGAGCTCCTCTATGTCTCTTTTCATGTAGTCCAGGGAGGTACATCTCAGGTCATTCACACCAGCATGGACAATGACTGAGTCATATTTGTACTTGCCTTGGAGTGACCTGCGTGCTTGTGTTATGTGGCGGATCCTAGCATCTGACAGACAGCTCACCGTGACCTTCTCCTTGTTCAGCCTGGTGAGCGGGATGTCAGTGTGCCTGACGATAGAGTAACCTATTACAAGTGTATCAGGTGTGTTGTTTAGCCTTAAGGGCTGTGACTGTTCGGCACACTGGCTTTGTGAGCTATGTGTTGCATGTGTTTTGTTTTGGGGTAGCGGTTGCTTGAGTGTCTGCTTTGGAGGTCTCTGTTGCTTAGGCAGATTTTTTATTTAGAGCCTCCGAGTATGTTTTTGTGTGTTTATGTGTTTGGTTTGCTGTCATGGTAGGTCTATGTGAGACTGGAATTGTAGTGAGTGTGGTTTCCTTCTCCTCCTGACTGGTTACACCAGTACTGAGTTGAGAGAGCTTAGCCTCCAGTTTGGCTATATGGTTGCATCTCTCACATGTGTTGGAAATTGTTGGGAGGAGGAGAGGGTTGTCTGTGTACATGAGGCAGTTGTAACATTGCCTCAATATTCCCAGATTCACCCGCTGGAGGAGATTGACAACTGACCTTTGGACATGCTAGAATAGGAATTCCTTTATAATTGAAAAAAGGGCCAATGGGGAACAAGGTACTCAAGGGGAGTTTGTGAGGGTGTAGTGCTTTTAATTTTTTAGTGCTGACTTATATAATTGCTTTAGTGAGCAAGCGCCAGGCTTTAGAGTAGGAATAGGGTGTTTATTATGAGAACTAGATCAGTTCTAAGGGAAAAAGTGAAGAGCAGACTTTGTGGAGCCGAGAATGGTTTAAACCCAATTAAGCGGCGTTGCCCAATGCTGCGTTATTTGCAAAATCGTGCAAAGCCGCGCTAAAGCGGGTTTTATACAGGGGGACTTGAAAGAGCTAGAAATTGGCCCAAAACGGTGAATAGACTACCAGATTCTTGTGCTGGGAACACTCCTCCAGGGATAGATAGGCTGCTCTAAGCTCCCCACTGCCACTGGTGAACAAAGAAGCCTCCCTTTATCCAAGAAAGGAAATGGGCAACACAGGAACTTTCGAAAAGTCCAGAATACAGCAAAGCCTGTATTTGGACTACTCTAGGTCAGGAAAGACGGGAAACAAGGATAATTTTTTTTTTTTTTGCAACAAACAGCAGGAAAATGCAATAAATATGTAACACAGGCTAGTGCACTTTAGTGTTTAGCCTCAACAGGTAAATGCAACAAACAGGACAAACTTTAAATTACAAGCGCAAAAGCGCGCTAAAGCTGGCTTTAAAGCAGGGGGTTAGAAAGAGATAGGAAATGGCTCAAAACGGCCAATTAGCTACAAGTTACTGGGCTGGAACCACTCCTCAAGGGACAGATAGGCTGCTCAGAGTTCCCCACTCTCACTGGTGAACAAAGAAGCTTCCTCCTATCCAAATAAGGATATGGGCAACACAGGAACTATGACACAGCCCAGAGATCAGCAATACCTGAAGACTGGTCTATTCTAATTCAGTAAAGGCAGAAGTAAGTAGCAGAAATTAGGTACAGAAACACAGTAAATGCTTTAATTTGGCTAGCACACTTGAGTGTGTAGCCTACCAGTTGCCTGTATCACTCTGCAGGACACCACGAGGAGCTGTGCGGAGTTATACAATAACAAACTTTTTAAATCACAGATTCGCTAAGAAAAAAAAAAACTAGCGTTTTAGGCAGAATTAGTTAAGACAGCAAGAAAAGCAGAAAACTGATACTTAATCACTCCAAAGTCACTCTTTTGTCTCTCTGCTGCTGTAGACTCTGCAGAACACCTGGAAGGCACTTGCTGAGCGGAATACAAGCGTAAAAACTGTGCAAGAGAGGTTTTTATAGCAGGGAAGTGAAAGAGATAGAAATTATCCCAAAATGGTAAATAAACTACTAACTTCTGGGCTGAAACCACTCCTCCAGGGACAGATAAGCTGCATAAAGCTCCCTTCTCTCACAGGTGAACAGAGAAACTTCCTTCTATCCAAGTAAGGTAATGGCAACACAGAAACTTGCAACACAGCCCTGGATTCAGCAATAACCTAACAATTGGACTATACCAGTTCAGAAAGGTGGGAAACAAGTATATCATTTTTTTTTAGAAAATAGAGCAAATACAATCAAAATTATCCCAAAAAGACCAATAAACTACCAACTTCTGGGCTGAAACCACTCCTCCAGGGACAGATAGCCTGCTCAAAGCTCCCCTCTCTCACAGGTGAACAGAGAAACTTCCTTCTATCCAAGTAAGGTATGGCAACACAGAAACTTGTAACACAACCCTGGATTCAGCAATAACATGAAAACTGGACTATACTAGTTCAGAAAGGCGAGAAAGAAGTATATATATATATTTTTTCCAGAAAATAGAGCAGATACAATCAAAACAATGTTTACCCAATTACTTCTAGGTGAGTGACATCAGCAGCCTTGCCAAAGTTGAATATTTGTATTGCAAGGAGTGTGAGTAGCCTAACAAGCATTTCACTCTACACAGTCAGAGGCAGACAGGCACACACACAAACACACACTCACACAATTGGCAGGTCTGGGGTTAGTACTACTACCTAACTACTCTGTCACTACAGCAGTACGCAGTTATGGGACGCGCAATGCATATTCCTGAGCTATAGCTCTCCCAAAGGTGTAATTCACATTGGATGACCTCAGCAGGCTTGTCATACTATTGCTATGGGGAGGGCAGTGCGTGCATGGGCCATACCCCATTCATGTAGGTGTTGACATGCCACATGCGGACACACACGGGGTCATATGTCACAGGTGCAGTTATACAACTACTAGATATCTGCTTCCTTGTACAGTCTTGTTGCACAGCTGGCATGTACACTACATAGTCACACCACATAGTCTGTCATGCTGACAGGTACTGGTGGCTGGTATCTGCGGTGGGTTACATCCACACCTCATGTTTTGGGGGCCCTTTGGCTGTGTGCCAGTTGGGATAGGCCCGCATGGCTCCTTGTCATGGTCACCCTCTTCCACACATCTATGCCCGTGTACCTGTGGCTTATTATAGTGTGTTGTCCTTACATATTTGCCTGTATTCCTATCCACTGTGTGTGCAAGGCAGGTGTGGTGTATACTGACATGTGTCCACACTGAGAACTGCAACTTCCAGATATGTCTGGTCCACTGGTGTTTGCAGACATGGCCTTCATGTGTTTAAGTGCATGAGCATGCCCAGTATGACCTTTCAGTATGTTGTTGACTGACATTACCTTCATTCCTCTAAGTGTGTGAGCATGCACAGTATGGCTATCTGTGTTGCATGTGTGGATGTCCAGGTTGTTTGTACTGCGGTGCTGACCTTTTGTTGTACACTGAAAGATAGCATGCTGTGTCTGCAGGGTATCCATCTGTGATTTCCCATTGACTGTTGCTACATTTCTGCATAGTGGGGGGGACACACCTGACTGTTTCTACTGTTCTACACAGGAGTGGGGGGCACACCTGACTGTTACTCTATGTGTACGTTGGATACGGGGGTGCACCTGACACTTGTACACATTTGCTAGGACTGTACTGGTATGTCAGGTACTCCATTTCAGTCTGTAGTCTTACCTATCCTGCTGGCTAGGGCTTACCAGTGTAGTACAGATCCTAGCTTTGTTTACCTACATATTAGTGTCTGACTTCCTAGTCTTCACAACTTACATCCGACTGCCTGGCCTGCTGCGGTCTGTCTGTGTAGGCCTGGGGGAGGGGTTAACCATAGGGCACATTCGGAGGCCATAGTACAGTATTTGTTTGTGTTTGTCTTCACCTGTCTTGCTGGCTGAGACTGTTGTTGGGTATGTGATCCTTCCTGACTGGTATGTGTGGCTCTTATGGACACCCCTGTCTCTCAGGCCATTTCCTGCAGTGGGTTTTGTCACCCTGTGTAGTACTAACTTCTATGGTGACTCCAGTATGTGTTACAGATCTCATGCTGCCACTATGGGTGTCTACTCACTGCTGCCTTGACATCTGGCCACCCAGTTCCCTTGCCTGTTCACATCCATACCATAGCTGCAGGTAAAAACACATTCTATTCCATTTGCCAATTGGTAGGTTGATTGACTTACCTTGAGGGTGTGCCTGACTTGAGGATGGTGCTGGAGGGCTGCCTATGTCAGATGCACATAGTACACTCCCTATACATGGTTGAGCACAGGTAGTGTCATGTTTGGCATCCCTTTTACTGTCTGTGTGAGTCAGAGAGAGGTGTCATTCCCTGGGGCCCTACTGTGTCAGTGCATATGCTATGCGTTGCCTCTTTGCTAAGGCCAGGGCATACTGGGCACACCCCCTTCTGCCTACTGGAGCAGGCTCAGTTTGTTCCTCCTCCGAGTCACTCTGTACCTGTACAAGCCTTGGCATTCGGGGGTGGGCTGTGTGGCCCTGCCCCATGCTGTTACAGCAGCAGCTGTTTCCGCAGGATCATATTGTGTAGCATAGCAAATACCATTACTATTTGGGTACATGTAGCTGGTGAATACTGCAGGGCTCCACTGGATGTGTCCAGACACCGGAACCGTGACCTGAGCATCCCAAACACATGCTCTATTATATGTTTGGCCTGTGCGTGTGCATTATTATGGCATTGTTGTTCAGGTGTGTGTGCATTTCTGATGGGTGTCATCAGCCATGGTTCCAGTGGGTACCCAGCATCCCCCACTGGGTACAGCTGCGTCAGTTGGCATATGTGTGAATCGTCATAGCTTCCAGGGCAGTCAGCACACACATTCATTATTATGCCCTGGGCATCACATACAACCTGGCAGTTTATGGAGTGGATGCCCCTGCAGTTGATATAGACCCTACCCGCTCACCGGGTGGTGCTTTGATGTATAAGTGCATGCAGTCTATAGCACCCACTACCCCAGGGTAGTTAGCTATTTGGTGGAAGAGACATATATTCAGGGTCAACACCTCACGTGTGTTGAGGAAATATACGTGCTCATTGGCATGTGCTGACATGGCATCCAGGAACTGGTGGAATACACTGGATGCTGATGCCTGCGAGATGCCCATGTTATCCCCAGTTGTAATTTGGAGGTACCTGTGGCTAGTATACCTAGGCTTACACATACCTTGGTATCCACTGGGATGGGTTCCCCTTGGCCAGTGTGGTGTGTCAGGTGTGGCCTGCACAGCTCAACGATTTGCTGTAGGAGGTCTCTGTCCACCCTATAGCGCTTCCACTATCTCCAGCTCATGTAGCCCCTGGTTGGTTACCCTGGGTCTGTACACTCTTCTCTGTCTCCTCACTATGGGTTGTTCGGCAGCATTGACATCCTCACCACCCTCAGCTTCTTGCACATGTTGTTCTATGTTGCCTGCTGCAGCCCTTCTCATTTTGTAGGTTTGGTTTTAAAATTTCCCTGCTTGTATACACCAGTGGTGTAGAGTGTGGAAAAAACAAGCGGGATAGGTCTTTGCTTGGTCTATAGTGGTGTTCTGGGCTGGACTGGTTTGCTTCCTGTGTGATTAGCTGACTCTGATACATTTCACCTGGCAGCTCAGCTAATTTCCTTGATTACCTTCCTACTGCGCAAACAGAGTGCTCAAATGTGCACAGAGCTACTTTTTCCTGGTTTAACTTCCTTTTTCTTCCTGTAAAACCCGGTGCATGGTACGCACACCCGCTTACACTTTGTAAAGAGTGCTAGGCAGGTTTAGACACACCCGTAGCTTAGCCATGCTAAGCTCAGAACAATCTCGAGCCACAGGTCTCCAATCCACTTACAGTATACCTGACACCCCCCATGATGTCACCTATACCCTAGTCTTGCACCCAGCTATTTATACTCTTACATTCTTGGGATCTGCCTCACACCCTGGGAAAATCTGGGATTCACTAACCTTTCCCTCATTTGCATAGGATTGCCTGCTAATGCATAGTTACATGTCCCACTCTGAGCCTCCCCCCTTAGCAACCATTACTCACTGGTGAGGTTGTCTTCTCACTGCCATTGACTTGCATGGCAGAATAATGATTTTAGTTAGATTGCGTATTTTAGGTTTATTATATTATTTTCCCCCCGATCTCGTTTGCACGGCGCTGCCATATGCTTAACCAGGCGAGACTGTTGAACAGAAAATTAAAAGTTGTTTATTTTTTTTTAACAGTTTGCAATGCCAATGGCCTTCTACATTGGTATGCTTCCTCAATGATATGCAGCCTTTATTTGGAGCTGTGATAGCTCCATTTTGTAGATTGCAGAAATGTACTCGGTTACTAACTGTGTACATTTCTGCAGACTGCACTCATCCTGCACGGATGACTGCCAGCTTCCTGGATTGCATATTACCCTCATTTGCATGGTTTTCACCTGCAAATGAGGGTAATTTGCATACAGGAGCTTGGTGCATGCAGGATTAGCTTAAGAGCTCACTTGCACGTCCTGGGAGCTCGTTTCTGGAGCGCATGCCTGCCATATTGCCGAAAATAGCTCTTAAACTAATCCTGCACACTATAACGGGCTTCGTAAATCCAGGGGAATGTGTCACATAGACAGGAATAGTCAAAAAGGACTTACTATTCAGTTTAAAATGTTCCTTAAAAACAGAACCAACTAGTGACTGAGAGAATCATGTATAATATAGTACACTGCTCTCCTGAAGTATCAAATGTTTTATACTATTAATGTAAATGTAGTGATAGAGAAACATGTGCATAATATGTGTATTAATAAGATGTTGTGTTACCTGTTTTTGAACTTAGAGACAGCAAGACTTATATAGAATCTGTTAAGGAACATCCTGCCATGCCACTTACTTTGAACTCAGTGACAGTGTGATATGTCTCTACATCACCAGGCTGCACCAAAACGTAGCAAACAACTTGTACTACTAAGCCCTATTTCTAGATTCCCCAGTCTTTCTTCCCTACCCTATATTCTGTATAAGTGCTACATTCATCTCATTGCAATCTTCTATATTATTACACTTTCCTTCCTCCCTACACTCCCCATTTTAAACTAAAATAATACATTCCAACCTCTCTTGGCCACATTACTCTGCTCTTTCTATATTAAACTGTAACTAAACTCGCTGATTGTTCCTGACTGGTCCTTTGTGTTGAGTGAGGTTCAACCTGCTCCATTTGCCCTTGCTACTCTCGGGGTCACTTTGCTCCCCTACTCTACTCCCATTCGCACCCACCCCAAGCACACTTACATTTATTTATTCAAACCACTCCAATTCATTGTCCATATCCACTCAGTAACTTCCTTTCCTAATTTCTATTTTACTTAGACATCTTCTCTATTTTCATCAATCTAGGCCCTTATATTCTAGAGCTCAGATCCAAGCACCTTTCCATCCCTTATAGACCCTTTTCTACCCACCTTTCTCTTATATCTATACTAAAATACTATTCTTCCTCACCCTAATTAATTCCATTCAGATCAAAATGCTACTCCTAAATCGTGTACTCCTTCTATTTTTCCTAACAACAGTCCACTTAACAACCTATCACTCATACCTTTGCCTTGCCCAAGCCAGTCAGAAAACCACATCCATCTCCCTTATATGCATACCACTTACCAAGAAATATTACCAACAATCTTCAACACCATTACCTTTGATTACCTCCATCACAAAATTCCCCACTCAAAAATCCTACAAAGAATACATTATTTAGACATCACAAACATATATCACAAATCCTGCACACCCTAATAAATATAGTCAAAAAGCTTGCAATTAGTGGTGATATTCACCCTAACTACACATCTTCATTCCACCCCCAAAAACCTAACTAACCTTTGTCTCAAAAGCTCAGATTTACTCTTTCTAAATATAAATCTCAGAAGTGCTATAAATAAAATACAAGACTTGCAAGCTACCCTCTCCAGTTATTCCCCTGACATAGTTATTTAACAGAGATATGGTTAGAACCACACATATCAGACAATGAAATCTCCCCAGCAGCTTACAACTTAATTAGGGTAGACTGAAAGGAGAAAAAAGGAGGCAGAGTAGCGGTACTATAGAAAAACAATCTTTCTCTGAAACTCATAAACTTCAGCTTACCAAACTTAAGTAACGCAGAGATACAAATTACTAAACTCCAAATCAACAAGAATAAACACATTACAACTATAGCTACATATATTCCATCAGGCAATAATATTCCCACCATAGAAAAAAATCCTTCAGTCTATCTCAAATGCCACTACCCAAGAGACAGTAATTATGGGACATTTCAATATTGACTGGGCTACCTGTAATTCAGATAGCCCCACTAACCATATCAGTCTCTGTGGTTACAAGCAAATTAATGAGTCTCTTACCAGAATTGACAACAAATCAAACAGACAATCCATCCTAGATTGGGCACTGACAAATAATCCTTCCCTCTACCAAATCTCTGGCTGTCTACCTGATACAGTGATATTTTACCTACATAACTCCTCAGACAACATAGTAACCCTATAGGACATACCACATCACCATATCTACAACAAGAAAAAATTCAACCCCCAGGAACTAATAAACACACTAAATAATGCAACTGGCATACCCTTAAGTTCCTGCCCCTCAGTGCCACAGTAAATTATTTTAAGAAAACATTCCTTAACATCCTCAATAGAATAGCACCCCCTAGGACAGTACATGCCAAAGTTAGCTATGCACCATGGTTATCTAGTGAAACCAAAATACTCCTTAAGCTAAGGGACAAGACTTGGAAATTATAGCTTACAAACAAAATTCAGGCCAACCTCATCACTTATCAACAAATCAAGAACAAGGCCAAACACCAATCAAACAAGACAAAATAAATTATTACACTAAACTACAAATGAAACACCAAAAAGATCCTCAAAATTTCTGGACTACAATAAAAAAAATACTCCATCCTGGTCAAATCTCCACTTCTCTCCCTAATGTACCAGATAGCCTACTGACTACGGCAGAACAATTTATCAAGTATTTCATTGAAAGTGTCCTATCGCTTACCAAAAATAACCCTACTGTAATACCAACAACATCTAGCCCATCCAGCAACAATATTGATACCTTCTCATTCCAACCTATCCCCACAAAGACCATAGAAAAACTACTTATGAAACTCAAACCAACTAAGATAGCAGCTGACAACCTTCCAGATGAATTTCTAAAAGTAGCAGCCACAGTCATCTCCTATCCCATATCCATATTAATTAACCACTCCACAGCTGAACAATATGTCCCATGTAGTTGGAAAATTTTGCACATAATTCCCTTACACAAAGGTGGTAATTCAACTGAACTCTCAAATTATAGGCCTTTTACTATACTCTCTCCACTTTCTAAAATACTTGAACGTTGCATCCACTCTCAACTTTTACAGTACCTCGCTACCAATAATCTACTGACTAAAACACAATATGGCTTCAGACCCTATCACAGTACCACAAGTGCCCTCCTTAGTTTTACCAACACTATCAACCAATTTAGAAATGAAGGGAAAATAGTATTATCAGGCTTTCTAGACATGCCTAAAGCCTTTGATACAATTTCTCACCACAATCTACTTAATGTCTTTGCCAGCCTTAACCTTAGTCCTTCAACTCTCACATGGTTCCAAAGCTATCTAACTGGACATCAACAAGCAGTTAAGTGGCTCCAGGCCCTATCCCATCTACTTCCAGTCACACTAAGCATCCCCTAGGGATCCATTCTTGGCCCCCTCATTTTTAGTATATTTATCATTGACCATTCTAGGCTCTCCCTTTTTAGCATATTTACCAATAATCTCTATACAGCCTCCCCACTGGCCTCCATAATCCAGTATGTTGATGATTTTACACTTATATGTGCAGCCAATAACTTACAACTTCAAAATATAACACAAAAGTCCTTCACAGTAGTGGAATCAAGGCTAACCAACTCTCAGCTAGCACTTAATCCTAACAAAACCATGCTGATCATTTTTCAACCCACCCGATCCTTTAACCTCCCCCCCCCCACCAGCCTTTCATATTACTGCCAGCAATAACATAAAAATTACACCTGATTTACAAAGAAAACTACTAGGAGTCATAATTGATAAGCTGAATTTTGACCTTCGCATAGCCCAAACTATCAAGAAAACACACAAAAAATTAAGAACCCTATACCAAAACAAAAAATATCTTACTCTTATCTTACCACTAGAAAAACAATAGCCAGAACCCACCTCCTGTCATCTCTTCTCTGTGCCTCACCCATACTAATTAATCTCAGAGAAGCAGATTTAAACAAACTAGAATCATGCTATAATAAAATAGCAAAATTTGCTACTGACTCTACACATAGGACACATCACAATCAGGCCTTAAAAAACTTTCCTGGTTAGAGCTGCCACAGCTATTAACATACACTCAGTTAACCATGGCTCATAAACTACTCTACCAGCCTGAGAAAATACCAGCTCTTATAAACATTATACACCCTTTTTTCCAACAACCGTACCCTTTGTTCATCAAATAAATCACTGCTACAGGTTACCAAAGCTACCAATACTGCAAGGGATGCTTTATACTCATCTCATATGAAAAAGTATGTAACACAATTCCCCCTACTATTAAATCCACCACTAACCCTAACCAATTCAAAAAACTACTCAACATTCACTTAACCAAGTCATGGCTGGGCCCTTGTAACAGTTAAGGATAGAGACAACTCATACTATTTCTCTTACTTATCCATTTTTCATCTCTCTTTCACCTTACCAATCAAGGCAAAACTCTCTCATTCCAAGCAACTTTACACACTAGAGCATACCTGTCAGTATAACTGACCAGCGGCTTTTCTGCAGGTTTATTTTCACTTAATTTGTACATTCTGTATTACTTCTTTTGTTTAAATGTCATAACATGTTAATATTTTATCACTGTATAATTTTACAAATGTTGTTGTCCTTGGATTTTAGTATTTGTATGCAACTGAAAATGTACAATTTTTTTCAACCACAATTTTTGATGTACTCTGTATGGTTTTATTTCTATGTGGAGCTTTTCTCCCTGGGCCTCCACTGAAAATGGGTCTCTACCCAGTTGTACTTTCCCAGTAAACAAATTTAAAATAAAATAAATAATTTTTATCAATGAGACAAATGCTCCCATTTGCTCATTACTTAACTGTACGCAAACAGGGAAGGCAGTGGAAATGTACATCTCGTATGTACAAACACTTTGCCTTCAATTGGACAAACCAGCTGTTCAGCAGTCCACTACTGAAAATGTACATTATTATGTATTATTTTTATTTACTGTCCATGTAGTATTCATGCCATGAAAGTACATATAAAACACAAACAAAGGAGAGGCACGTTTTAAGGAAAGAACAAATACTTACACAGCAGACATCATTAACCTCCAATCATGCACTTCAGACTTGGTCTCAGTACTTGTTCACAAATATATCAACTACACTACATAAATAAATAAATGCTTTCTTATATACCATGCACATCTTTATAATGACAATACACATTCAGATTTTCCATACTTGTATTAATGTGGACAGATGCTTGCAAATAGTTTGCAAACCTGTCTTTTTAAGGTATACCTGCACATTGGAAACACAACAGCAAATGCTACACTTTGCACACTCATCAATGTGATAGCATGCAGGTTTTTAATATCTTGACAGTTGTATATAGCTAGTTATCCATTTTAGACAGGCTTCCTAACATCTTCTCTCAAACATCCAATGATGATGTCACCCACTATAAATTGCTCTGCAGCCTTGTACAAGTCAGACTTGTGCCACGGCACTTGTGTTAAGTAGTGAGTTTTCTAGTCTGTGTACATACTTCAGCAGGGGTTCTAATTTGACTGCAGTCAACTGGTGTGTGTGTGTGTGTGTGTGTGTGTGTGTGTGTGTGTGTGTGTGTGTGTGTGTGTGTCTGTCTAGTCAGAAACGCATAATTGTGTGGCCTGCACTCATCGCTACTTGCAGTTGGACATGCCTACACATCCATTTCATGCAGACCTCACAGCATTATGATGTCATCCACTATAAATTGTCCTGTTGTCTTGTAAAAGTAAGATGTGTGCCATGGCATTTGAGTTAAATACTGAGTTCTGTAGTCTGTGTACTTTGATAGGTAGGGTTCTAATCTCACTGCAGTCAACGTGTGTGCGTGTGTGTGTGTGTGTGTGTGTGTGTGTGTGTGTGTGGTCACTTGGTCGACATTTGAGACAGAATTTTACACCAGCATGTGGGACACTGCTATTACCATCTTCTCCTTGCCAGACACTGCTGATGTCATCACTTATAAAGTGTTGTCTGACACTCCAAGTCTGACGTGCTGTGGTGCATGTATTAAATAGTGAGGTCTCTAGTCAGTGTACTTAGAACAATTAGGGTTCTGTTCTAACTACAGTCAGCTGGTGTGTACATGTTCGTTTATTTGGTTGATATTTGCGAGAACATTTTACACCAGCATGTGGGACACTGCTATTACCATCTCCTGCTCACCAGACACTGCTGATGTCTTCCCTTATAAAGTGTTGTCTAACACTCTCAGAGTCTGTCTTGTGCTGTGGCACTTGTGTTAAATACAGAAGTCACTAATCAGTGTACTTATATAAGTAGGGGTTCGGTTCTCACTGCAGTCAACTGGCATGTGTGTGTGTGTGTGTGTGTGTGTGTGTGTGTGTGTGTGTGTTTCTTCACATAGTTGACATTAGAGTGAGCATTTTATACCTGCATGTGGGATACTGCTGTTACCATCTTCCTCTCAAAAGACTCTGCTGATTTCATCAGCTATAGCTGTCTCTCAAGCATGTTCTGTTAATGTCACAGACTAGGTTAAGATCCTTTGAGTGGCTCTTATGACATTAAATTTACGGATGTGCAGCATATCCATCAGGGCAAGGTCAGAGACTGGTCTGTAGGTCAGGCACAAGTCACCTCTCAGTAGCCTATATGATACAGAGTACAGTGACAGGGCTTTCAGTCTATCAGCATATGTCATGGCATGTAGGCTATGTATTTTTTTGTTGAGAAATCTCTGTGGTCTCTACAGCTGTTTGAGGTGCCTGGTGAGGTACATGCAAAAGGGAGCATTGTACTCTATTAGTGGTCTTGATGAGTGTCGAGTTTGGTGGTGTTATAACATCCTCAGACCTGGATGCAATGCCCTGGATTATGAGGTGCACGATGTAGAAATATTTTCTTTCAACTGTGGAAACTTGGTGGTTGAAGTTCAGATTGCTATCTACCTGTGTTCCCAAGTCACACACCACTGGGTTTGAGCTTAGGAGTGGTTGTTGTCAATACTGTAATTAGTGGGGAATTCCACTTTGCAAAAGGCAATAATAGTGGCACTTATCTGTGTTTAGTTTTAGACAGTGTGGCTTTGACACCAGTCATTTGTCTGTGTTAGCCCCTCCTGTAGTATGTTAACATCATTAGGGGAATCAATAATTGCAACCAATTTGCAATCATCAGGAAACTCAGTAAGCCAAATGCTGTTTACTTTAGCCTGGGCTTTGGAGAAATAGATTCCAAACAGTAAAGGGCCCAGCACAGATGATGGCTCTACTGATAGAGGTTCAGTCACCAGCTTCGCCAGTATGTGTTCTGTTAGTGAGACAATTGACTAACCATCCAGTGACAAAAAGGTTAATCCTCAGCAGAGAGGGTTTTTCAATGATACCTGAGTGGGGAATTGTGTCAAAACCCTTGGCCAGATGAAGACAGATGGTATGTACTGTCTTACCTTTATCCAGGGCTTTGGTGATTTTCTTGAAGGTGTCTACTAGGTTTAATAAGCATGATCTGACCTTAACAAAGCAAAATTGAGTTGGTTCTAGAGTTTGAAGGTCACCTATGTCCTTGTTGATAAGATAAGTCCATGATGATTTTTTCTATTGCCTTACAGATGAGACTGGTTAGACTTATAGGTCTATAGTTCCCAGGGATGGTTGCTGACCCCCCTTTGTGGAAGGGGATTACTGCTGTTGTTTTCAACTCTGCTGGAACAAAGCCAGTTCTCAGGCTGTGTTTAAAGCGGACACTAAATGGGTCCACTAGGTCCTGTTTGGATTTCTTAGTAAGCAACTTGGGATATTATCTGGTACCATTGAGGCTGCATTTTTAGGCTTGTTGAGTACAAATATGACTGATGTCATATGAGATAATAGGGAGAGGACTGTTGTCAGGTATGCTTTGGGATATGGCTGGTAGGGCCAGGGGGTTGAAGTGTGCCCCAAATCTGTCAGCTAACAGGTTGGAAATTTCCTCCTGTACAACTTCATGTTCAGACTCCTAGCATTAAGCAGCAGAACTTTGAGTTTCCTCCAGTGTATATTATTACATCGGAAATTTTGTTGCTTTGACATTGCCTAAAAAGGCACTATGGGGGAGGCAAGCACCTTTGCCAGTATCCAACCACCTAGAATACACAGGTGCAGACCATCTCTGGCAAAGCAACATGGCTTGTCAACCATGTCATCCCAGGCTGAGAAATACTGGATCCCCTTGGATTGACACCAGATGCTAAGCCATTTGCTTAAGTCCATCATCTGTTGTTTATATTGTTGCATCATCCTGGGTGAAGGTAGAATGCCACTTAGGGCTAAGGTCATAACTGCCTGGGACACATAATGTGAGAGTACAGTCATGTGTCTCTTCATATAGTCCAGAGAAGTACATCTCAAGTAATTCACCCCAAAATGAGCTATGGCGGAGACATAACGGTACTTGTAGTTAAGTGATGTGAGTGACATGGTATGATACACTTGTATGCATATTGTTGGCATATTAGGACATGTGTTGTTGCAGTGGAGCAGATCAAACATCAACACGGTTCACATTCCAGCATAGCAGTAATAATTGCAGTATGGCATAGGTGCGCAAGTGTCTACATACCATAATTAAATGGTCTGTGACACACATCATTATACGTTCATATTGATTACATGGTTACATAACTCTTGTCTCATACACATGTTGTTAATCTGTGATAAAATAATGTATCACATGTTTTGATACAATTTCAACCTTGGTGAATTCACTGTAACAACAATTGTGTTGCAAGAGCCAAGGATTATTGAGGGGGTCAGCAGCAGCATTGTGTGACTATTACCATTTGTGTCAGGAAATGTTACGCATGAGCCACAGACAACTGATCTTTTATGTGTCCTGATATGGCATCAGGCCACTCAGACACAGCTTGCCCATGAAACACATATAGGCATATGTTGTGCAATTGGTGTAAATACATGACATTGTTATAGTTGTATGACTGTGTGCATGCTACCAGTGTGTGGAATGTGATGAATGACCATGGTTGTATGTGTATGTCTTTTCACAAATCATGTACTTCAATATAATTGAAATGTTAAGTTTAATACACAACTAAGCACAGTTGTGCATGTGGATGGCACCAGACATACCCAACTGAAGGGAAAAGCAATCCTTTAGCTGCATGTTTGTCTCACATGTCACCCCCTTGTCCATCTACCAAAGTACACATGCAAACCTTACTCAGTTTCTATGCTAAGGAGACCAGCACATGTGTGTACTTTCTACGACTAATAACACAGAATCAATGGGACATTACAACATCACAGATTGTCTATAATGTGACTCAGAACATGGACCTACTAGACATGGTTGGATCCATACTTCAACAGTCTCCACATGGAATATGTTCCCGTAGAAGGGTGCACATTAACTTGCATCCATCTGACTGATGCATGCATGCATAGACAAATCTTGACTCTCCTCATCTGTCAGGTAGACCAACATGTCATAATGGACCATTTCTAAATGTACATTGGTAATATCCCTGCTGCGTGTGAAAGACATGTGTGATTTGCTCATGCTGCTTCCATATCTGTTACATCTGTCATATGTTCTCAAGAAGGTCAACAAGGGCATGCATTATGACAACACTATCATCTTCAGGAACTTGATCAGGCCAAGGGATTTGACACAAATCCACACTGAGGTATTACTACAACAATGTCACAAGTGGACAGACCACTAGATCACATACAAGACATATAAATATGTTGAAATGTGTGAAGTGACCTATATCTAGAGTCCAGTGATCAGGTCTGCACCTCAGGGTTGTGTGCTAGGCCCTGTCCTGTCCATTATTAAAGTCACAGGCATTTAGAAGGACATACACATCCTGTGTCCAGACAGCTGTCTGGAGGGCTGCCGATTGTGGACAATCATTGAATCCAACTGTGATATTAGTGTAATACAGTCATATCTCATCACACACAAAAGATTGCTGCCACAGCCATTAAGACACATGAGAATAAACAAAATCATGTGAGGATTTGTTACATTATAAAAGCAAACACACATCCTAATGATAATGTAGACAGCACACTGCTATGAGCAGACCAAGTGATATGTGTCCTGAGTACTGAGGTAGATCATTATGTGGAATGTCCACCAGCATGGGCCCACAGTGGTGACTACTCCCTTGTATGTAACACAACTCCTGAGTATGTGCAGGGCATCCACATCAAAGGGCATTAGAGTTCCATAGTTCACAGCCATCATCACACCAATAACTGAGTACAATGCAGACTTCTTCATGTACCTCCCTACACATCTTCCAGGGGTGCGTAACTCAAGTGTACCACATTTGCCACAGTGAGCTCCTGTA
The DNA here is from genome assembly GCF_019279795.1 of Protopterus annectens. NCBI lineage: Eukaryota > Metazoa > Chordata > Ceratodontiformes > Protopteridae > Protopterus > Protopterus annectens. The sequence continues at coordinate 753,817,224 of NC_056725.1, read as the reverse complement.
CAATTAACAAGAATTTTTTTAAAAAAGAAAATTAAGAAATTAAAAAAAAAAAAAAAAAACCTTTTTGTTAATAATGGTGTTAATGTTGTACATAAATAAAGCCCCTACCCTCTTTGATAAGTGCCATAAGATCTTTTACATCGACTTGAGCTTCCACCATCTCAGAAGAGTTCTTCAGTAAGTGCACCCTCTTATCATCAAACTAAATGTTGAGGTCACCAAGTGCCAAAATATTCTAGTAACATATTAGAGAGACAATGAAGAAAATCAACTAACTCCTCTAGGTAAGTCTTCACATGAGCATGCAGAAGGTAAATGGTGAGAAATCTACAGATTGCTCCTTTAGCCATTGTATAGTCAAAGTGTTTAAATTCCAGTTGGCAACCTGAACCACTCTACATTGCTAGTCTAAGGAACCATCTCAAGTCTCCACCCCAGTGGAGACTAAAGTATGTGTTCAGTGAAGTCTGTATCATGAACACAATATGATTACCATGTGGAAAATAGAAGATGATTCCAGATTTTTTGCAGATGGCCCTTGTGTTCATGCGCAGTACCCTGGGTATAACCAAAAGAGAAATCTATGCATTCTGCTCATGCTGTTAGCTGAAACATTTTGTCTGAAATCATGAACAAGGAGATGAAGCTCAATGTGCATCTTCACCCTACAGAAATAATAGTCCCTCTAACCTCTGCCACTGCACCACACTAAGGAAGGCCACTATGTTCTTCAAAAAATGTAAAGGTGGCTATGCAGATGGAAAGTAAGCATTATGAGAGAAGGTAGAATAAACTGGAAGGACATCAGAAGGCCCAGACAAGGAAGAGAAGACCACTATAGGACCTTATATTAGAAAAGGTCAATGAAATTTAAAACCAGGTATTGGCCATAAACTGAATTACAGTAGAATGTAGCAACTCGTGTCCTGAAGAAAAAACAAGAAGCTGTAAATATGACTAATACAGGGCAAAACATGCAATGTCTGTTTGCTGACATTACTACAAAGCAGTTCAGAATCCTATAAATCATGTAAAAGTAGCTGACATTAAAAGTCCAATTACAGTACAATGCAGTGACATTGATCAGAATAAATTGCAAAAATAACTGTCAGCAAAATACAACAAACTATATATAATCCTATTACAAAGAACAGTGCTTGTACTAGGGAGTACCCCACAAAACATCATTAGACAGTAGACTGGAAAATTTTTAAAAGAGCCAGTGCTGTCCTGTAATCAACTATCACTATCTTTAAAAATTGCCAGCCAAGGGAGGTAAAGCCACAAGATCACTGGTTAATGAATGTTTTCATTCCAAACAAAACAGGAACTTCATTAAATTAAACATTCACTCACCATTTCCTCTTTCGCAAACTTCTCCACTGCCACCATGTAGCCAAAAATGTGAATTACATGAATGCACACATATTTCCTTTCAACCACACAACACATAAATACATTGTAGCAAAAATGTAAAACAATATTTTAAAAACTCATTTAAAACGTTAAATTGTCTGCACATCAAAAATAGTTTTTTGTGAACAACTAATAAAAAGTAGCAAAACAATCACAATTTAGCCCTTTTTAGTGTTAACAGACTAGTTACTGAAATGTTATCATTTATGCCTTGGGGGTTAGAGGCATTCAGTTCAATCTGCCAATGAAGCTCCCTGGCCTCAAGCCTGATGCGACAATTCCCCCTTTCCCTTAAATCTGGGACTACCCTTTCCAAAACAAAAAAATAAAAACTTTTTTATACTGCGCACAATCCTTGGAGTGCTTGCACAAGACCCTATTTACAGTATATAGATGCTGATAAATTCTTTTTATCAACATGTATTCAGTCTTACTCATCTAAAAACAAGGACAAGAGGACCCCTGTGCAAAATATGATACGCCTTTGACACTACTCTCAAAATGACCATTGGGGGCAATACTATGTAGATATCCTGCCACATTAATGTTCTCCATGTCTAAAATGAACTTACACTTGTTGCAGGATCCACATCTGCACATGCAGGATCCACATCTGTACATATTCCTATTGACAATTTACTTAATGTTTTTGTTAATCCCGAACAAGACTTTTATATTTTTTCCTTTTTATAAGTAAACCTTGGTGCATCACCAAGTTTAACAGTTAAACCATAGGAATCAAAAACAAAGGACTAATTCCTTGCAAAAACCTCCTTAACATCTGTGTTTCTACTGTTGTATTCCAACACTATCCCCCGGATTCACGAATCCTCCGTGTAAGGCTTAATAAGTCTTACTCAGAGGCTGCAGTTGAATGGTATGATGTCAGCGTGCCATGAATATTCATGAGGGCACGCTGACTCAACCGTAAATCTTACACGGACCGGGTAGGAAAGCAGGGGGCGTGTCCGACTGCCGAGCAGTCTAAATGTCCATGCCCCTGCAAGGTTTGGAAAAGTAAAATGAAAGTACACAAGAGCGAGTCCACTCAAATGTCCTTGCACCCAACACCACACTCCCTGACATTGTAAACCCACATCACAGTTATAAAAAGTAAAAAATTTATTTTATTTATTTTAAATTCCCGAAATAGCTGCCTGTATTTGCGCGTGTGTGCGCGGGTTTGCCCATTGCTTAGCTGTAGTTAGCAATTCTGACATGGAAGAGCATAAGAAAGAATGTTTATGCAAATCACACCAAATAGCAATAGCGTAATGGTAGAGCATTCGCACAAAGAAGAGGCATTCACTGTTTGAGTCCCACCACTCCCCTTCTTATTTATGTTTTAAATCAGTACATGGAATAATACCTGACAAATATGATTAAAATATCAGTAAAAAGCAGTGAAATAGCCAATGTATCAGTGAACAAAATATATATTTTTAAAGGATCCTGATATATAATTGCTTGCAGTTAAGCAGCGCTTTACCCAGCACAGTAGGGTTGCCCATAGTTTAATAGCACTTTATCCAGTGCAATAAGGGTGCTTAAAGTTTAAGAGTGCTTTACCCAGTGCAATAGATGTACCCATAGTTTAATAGCGCTTTACCCAGCGCAATAGAGTTGCCCAAAGTTTAAGAGTGCTTTACCCAATGCAGTAGAGGTGCTCATAGCAAAATAGCGCTTTAACCAACGCAATGTGTTTGTGCAGACATGCGCGCCGCACCAACCAGGGCACCGTAGGGCACCATGGAGCAACATAGAGCAAAGTTGCTTAAACTCAGCCACACCCCCTAGCCTGTCTGGACAGTATGAAAATAAAATGAATGACAATGCTCGAACCCAGGACTCTGTGCATCACAAAAAAAGTACAGAACCACTAAGCCATGACAACTTAGGAGAAGCAGCCACTGTTAACATACATATACTTAGTAATGGTAGATGAACCATTACTAAGCAGGTCTGCAGTCAGCTGAGAATTTTCAAAAATGGCTAATCACAAAAAAGTGAGGGAAATACGGCATATTTAAGCCCCATAGGTGGGAATACTCGCCATAACTGATTGCAGCTCACATCTGCAGTTAGAATGGCTGGTGCTGGAGAGGGTACATGCTTCCGAGTGCAATGTTGGGGCATCGAGGAGTCGAAATACATGGTTTGGCACCTTGTCCACCATCATGAGTCAAGACTCCTGCAGGGCCAGTTCCAAGGGACGGAGTACAAGGCAGAGGCTTGGAACCGGTTAGCTCATGACCTCACCAGTGTCACAGGCATTCTTCGGACTGGTGAGCAGGTCTATCACCACCATGCAGACCTGAAGAGATGGAAGCAGGACCGCCTGACCCAATGGATACAGGAGGCCCATGGGATGTAGGATGCCCCACAACTGAGTAGGTAGCCATGGAATGCAGTATGTAGGAATTGATAATTGATTCTGTATAATGGATAGGTATGTCTCAATATCCCTTTATTTACTTTACAGCTGCAGGTGACCGTGCTGCGAATCAGCAAGCCTATGCAGATAGGCTGCTAAGGCTGCACCACCAGGCAGGTTAGTGATTATTCTGCATGTATTGTTATATAAAATAGGGGAGAGAGCATGAAATAAAGTGTTGTAGTCCAATAATACAGCCATAAAATGGCCTGAATAAGTCCTCTGCATGTACTGTCAGATAAAAAAGTCATAGAGCCAGAAAAGAGTGTAGTAACCCATTAAGAAAGGTAACATATGTCCGGAATAATATCTCTGCAGGTACTGTCATATAAAATAAGTGAGTGAGCCTGAAAAAGAGTGTTCTAACCTATTAATAAAGGTATAATATGTCTTGAATATGTCTTCCATATGCACCGTTATAACAAATAAAGGAGTGAGCCTGTGGAAAAGTGTGTAATGTCATTAATAAAGGTCTAAAACACGGAGTGTGTCTGTGTCACGTAGTTTGAAATGTTGTTGTAGCCTTGCATTATACAAATAGTACTGTTTTAAAAAGTACTGGCAACCCAGAGTTGTGAAGTCCCATATAAAGTGGGTGATGGAAGTGCTAGTAGCTGTGAAGCATATATACAGTCCTCAACAGTCAGTTACTGGCTGGCATGCATAAGTAAATCTGGCACACGAGTAGCATGTTAATTTGTTCCCCAGAAATGTGAGTGTGTGTCAAGAAATGCAGGGTTCTGTACAAATAGAAGTGAAAACGTCATGTGAAAACATCCAGATATGTAGATAAAGAAATATAAATGCAATCAAGGAATATGTAGCAGTAACATCTGCATCTTGGACAGTTAGTATGTCAGATATAGGTCAGGCATATATTGAACTAGCCAAACCCATTACACAACCTAATGCATGGTGGCAAGTGTAATAATACATGTAGGGGATATACACTTGCAGTCACTAGGAATGTAGTGTAGACTAAAAGTAATTATAAGATGTTAATCGAGTTTTTTTTCTACACCCTACTGTATGTGCATAAACCATGCAATTCCACACCTCAATGTGCATGTGTAATCTTAAATATTTGTTGGGACATATGTCCTATTGTTCTAGAAATGTTTGCATTCACGTTGATGCATGTGCCCTGTTCAAACACCACAATAATGCTGGCCTGTTGCTACCAAACATCCCTGCATGCTGTTGGAATATCCACTGTCATTCAATATATGCATGTGTTATGCTTGCTGTTCAACTGTTGGAACCTTGGTGTGTTGGGTTAATGGGAATATTACTGCATGCTGTTACAACTAATCTGGAATGCTGTTGTTTATGTTGTAATTAAACACACCTAATCACAGAATGTATGGGAAGGCCGGTCCCAGTGGACCCACCTGTCCCTCCTCAGCTGGCGAGTGCACCTGGCACCAGCAGGTCTGGTGCCCAGCCCGGGGTCCCCTCCTCTGTTGGTCCTGTGCCACCTTCAGGTGGAACCACTGCAGGGGATGGGGCTCATCCCCCCATGCAAGTGTGGGCGGAGAAGGGCCACCTGTCACCCTTCAAAGGGTCCGGGCTGTGGTGCGTAGGGAGATCCAGCGTTCAGTCGCTGAACCCCTATGCCAGCTCGAGGTGAGAGTGGCGTGTCTCACGGGTGAGCCTGCCCATCCTATGCAGCCCCCAGCATAGCCACCCTCAGGGCTGTGAAGATGCAGTGGTGACTGCCCATGGGTGGGGATCTCAGTTCCACTGTTATCATTTGTGGGCTCATGGGCTTGCGATTTCCAAACATCCGTCCCTATCAATTGTGTTCATCCACCCCATGTGTCATGCACTGCCCCTGTATGCATCTTGTCTGTCTTGTCTGTTTACCTCCCCAACCTACCTCCCTGAACATACCTACTTCCTCTACTTCACTTTCCACTCTCACCTGAAAAAAAAGGGCAATCTGTACCCACAAAAAAATACGCCCCACACATAGCTGCCCATTTTGCACACATGTCCACTGGACATGTAAACTGATAATTATAATTGGCAGTACAACATACTTTGTTGTCCTCACCCCTCTCCCAGGGGTGGAAGGTTTCAAATTTCACTCCAAATTTATTGCATATGCACAGCTGTTGCTGGTAAAGAAATGGGCAGCTATGGACCTTCCCTACACCCAACCTGCACATCCCAAGCTTGTTTACCTACTGTCTGTCCCTCTTTGTGCCCCCTTTTTCACCACTTTCCTATCTCCCCATTTCCTTTTCTTTAAAAGAAATTAGCGCTGGGGTTAGCGGGAGTAAGCACTTTTAAGCGGTAGTAAGCGGGTTTAAGCAAGTGTGTGCACGTGTGTGCGCTTAGCTAAGCATCGCTAAGTGTCGTGCAAACCTGCTTACAACTGCTTAAAAGTGCCTTAGTCACTCTATGGAAGGGCCTTTGTTCTGCTCAGCAGCAAAAGAAAAGCCCTCTGCCAGTCTCAAACCCAGGACCATTGACACAATAGACTGCATGAATTACCACTAAGCTACAGCAGATACACAAATAACTTGGTGCTGACATAAATATATCATGCATTACAATGAGGAAATGGAAATGGAAATTAGGAATGGTATAACACAAATCCTGTTCTGTGGGTCTTTACCAGCAGTTGTTGTGGAATTGCATGACATGACTGTGAAAAGACAACCAGCCATCCAAGCAGGGAATAATGTTGCAGTAGCACCTTACAAACACCATACAGTATCAGACCAGGATAAATACTGGCAAAGTTGAATAGGGCAGAGGCCAGACAGCCCAACTGTGACTGCTTTACAGGGATGTCCCTGATTTGTAAACAAATGTTAGCTGTGCCCCACTGAATCACTCTGGAAAGTACTAACTTTAGGCAGACAAGTTTGGAATCACACGTAATGAATAATGTCAATAGGTGAGAGTAGAAACTGCTTACATCAGAAAAGGGGTATGTATACATATGCTCTGATTCCCAAGAAAGTCTCAACTGCAATATGTCTGTAATATATTGCAGGTGTATCTAACATATATGTATCTTTCACTGAGGCTGTTCAAATATATACTTGAGAGTATCTGAGTTCTGGCAGAGGCAGAAACACACAGGCATATCAGCATTACTGCTGTTACACACTCTGCAAATAGCTTTGGAAGGAGTTCCACAAGCATGCCACTATGTAGGAGTACAACACAGAAATATCACAGGATGTAGCCATGTACTGCTAGCAACCAACTGTGACAATGCCAATGTGCCAGTTCTGAAAAGACTGGTGTGGTGCACAGACAAAGTATAATAGGCTAACCTCTAGCTACCATCTGGATATGTCCACAGGTGGGAACTACGCAGATAGACTACTTGCCTTGACATACTAACAGGTACACAGCAATCCTGTATGTTCAGCAAGATAAACCTCACTTTCTTTAGTTATGTTAGGAACCTGAGTGGGAATTCCCAGATATGCTCAGAATTAGTCCAAAATGACAAAAAATAAACCGAACCCACAGACATTGCCAACATCCTAGCTGACAGGTACGGCGCAAACTTCTCACCCCCTTCCCCAACAAAAGGGCAAATATCTATCCCAGCAGAGTGCTGCCCCCCTGACATCTCAGATGCTCAGGTAAGAACCGCCTTCTCCAAAGCAAAAAACACAGCATCAATGAGACCAGATGGTGTCCCGGGCTGCGTCCTACATGAACTCCAAGAAGAACTAAACCCAAACATAAAACTACTGTTCAATCTCAGCCTTACTACAGGATATGTACCCAAAGAGTGGCGTACAGCAACAGTGGTCCATCTCCACAAAGGTGGTGCCTCAACGGATCCTGAAAACTATCGCCCCATAAGCTTGACTAGCTTGGTCTGCAAAGCTATGGAAAGGATCATCATGGACCTCATAAATAAAGATATTGGGGACCTACAGACACTAGATCCTACCCAGTTCGGCTTTGTTAAGGGCAGATCCTGCCTCTTAAACCTGGTCAATTTCTTTGAAACAGTCACCAAGGCCATTGAAGAGGGGAAGGTGGTCCACGCAGCCTACCTGGACCTCACAAAAGCCTTCAATACAATACCCCACTCGGGCATTATAGATAAGCTCACCAGCTTAAATATAAACCCCTATGTCACTAGATGGGTTGCAAACTGGCTCAAGGACAGAACCCACATGGTTAGAATTGCTGGAGCCATGTCAGACTCCAAACCAGTTACAAGTGGTGTCCCACAGGGTACAGTCCTGGGACCTCTCTTGTTCGGTATATATTTCTCGGAGGTACAGGCTAACATGGAAGGACTGTGGCTGACCAAGTTTGCAGATGACTGCAAACTGGGCACCATAATAGACTCTCCAGCCGACACAAACATCCTACAAAAGGGCGTCATAGAAACAGACAACTGGTGCCAGAGCCATGGCCTCAAGCTAAATGCCAAAAAGTGTATAGTCATCCCCTTTGGCAAAAACAAAGTGTCCACAAATTACCACATAGGTGGTAATCCATTAATCTGGAAGAAGTAATTAGGGACCTGGGGACCCAAGTTGATAGCAATCTCTCATTTGACAACCACGTGGCCAAAGTGGTTAGAAAAACATTTTATATAGCCCACCTAATCATGAAGGGATTCACATCTAGATCAGGGGAGGTCATCGTGCCTCTTTACTCATCCCTCATCAGGCCATAATTGAGTACAATGCCCCTTTTGGGATGTACCTTACCAGACACCTGCAGCAACTGGAAAGACCCCAAAAGTACCTCACCAAGAGGATCAAAGGGCTCAAACAGATGCCATATGCTGCCCAGTTAAAGAAACTCCAGCTCTACTCAGTGGCATACCGCCTGCTCAGAGGCGATCTGTGCCTGATGTATAAAGCCATGTCCAACCCGGAATTAATGGACATGCTGCACCTCAGAAAATCCAAATCCCATCGAGCTACGCAATCGAGAGACTTGAACCTCAGCACTAAAATAAATAGGACATGCTGGAGGGACAGATTCATAACCCAGAGGCTCCCTTCACTCTGGAATAAAATCCCAGTCCAGGTTAGGCAGAGTCCCTCATTGACTCTCTTCAAGAGGAATCTTGATGATTGGATGGGAGATAGTAGGTTTACCCGGGTATCACTTCTGTGTCACTGTTTGACAGAGGCACAGTATACTAACCTCGAAAAAGGGCATAGCAAAATTCATTTAAAATGGGTGGCGAAAGCCAAACACACTCTGGCTAGACAGATAGCCTAGTATGAACCTATGAACCTATGAACCTATGATAATAAAAAATGCTCTTTGCAGTTCTGTACCCCTACCCAAAGGTACAACACACCTGTGTATTCAGGCAAACACCAGGGTGTAGGTAGGCATTCTCAGTACTGAAATATGTCCAGTTGTGTTGAGCAGCCTGTGCTAATGTCAACATAAACAAACCACAAACTGTTCAGAGGTGAGTAACGTAATAATTACAATATAGCAGTTCACAAACACTGCATGTGCCACAGGAATACAGTGCACTAACTACATTTGTATGACAGTTAAATGTCTAATTCAGAAAGAAAGTACATACTCCCATGTATCCTGTGTTAGCATTTGGAGGGGTGAGTACATATCTACACTGAGAAGTGTGTACTGGAAGCAGCAACATTCAGGTTTGAGTACAACATGCATATCACTTGCTACAACCCTAGCTTAAGATAAGAGACATATACCAACCTTTTGACTGAACACAACGGTGTCCAGAGCAAACAAGCATGTGCCCCACCTTGGAAATCTGAAAGGGCTATGCCTACCTAACCTAGCATTTTATAGCAGTGGGTTGCAAGCACAGTGAGTAATGTAATCAGCACACAGCAGGCTGCATGCAATTACTGAATGGTGGGCAGCAATTGGTGCAGAGGCTGTCACATGCACAAGTGCAGATATCTAGAAAAGCAGGCTGTACCTGCTGTCCACACATGCAATAATATCATTGCAGGTACAGGGAGATAGAGAGCGAGAGTGAGAGAGAGACACAGACAGAGACACAGACAACAGAGAGAGAAACAGAGACAGAGACAGAAACAACAGAGGGAGAAAACCCAAAACAAACAACCAAAAAAAAAAAAAACTTACAAAACTGTAACAGACGGAGCAGTAAGTACAAAGGTAAGGTATGTAACTCATATGTATGTGTTGGCATGTAGTAGATGTTCCTGAAGAGTACTCTACACACTGCAAATCATCCATGTGTGGCAGCAGTACGTATCTATCTGTATCTGCATATGTGCATAGGGCAAGGGACATACTGTAACTGTTAGTGAAGGGTGGACAGATATCTGTTGTTGAAGGTTGTTATGTGTATATATCTATGTAGGTCATAGTGTGTGGCATAGAAAACAGCATGCAGTGCTGATAAATGTCATGTGCTGGTTAAACCCTTTGGGACTGATTTGTCAGATCTGCTGTGTTACAGCCAGTGAGGCCTGCTAAAGCTACATGGGCCGAGGACACCCACATGCATTCTGCACAACACTGTGCAATATAATCACATAACTGTACATCCCACAACTGTCGCATAACTGATATCCCCACCATGAAAGGTGGACTGTACATGTGCCTATGTGTACATCTATGTGTACAGCAATGGATGTGTACATGTATGTGTACAGATATATATATATATATATATATATATATATATATATATATATATATATATATATATATATATACATATAGAGAGAGAGAGACATTGGGCCATATGTACTGCAACAGGTGTGTGGTGACCAAGGCATGGCCTGTACACAAGTGTTGATACTGCAGTGCCATTCCTCCTTTCCAAAACACTGTACCCATTAACTACCACATAGGTAGAGATCTACCCAACACCGAAGGTGTGGAAAGGGAACATGGGACACAAGTGGACAGTAGCCACCTCTTTGATAAAGACAGTGCCACACTAGACCTGTAATCCGTCTGTGTGGTATGTGTCATGACAACAGGTGTGTCATCTAGGGAAATATAGATCAGTGTTCCCCTCTACTCATCACAATGCCCTAATGGGAAGGACCTCACATGACAACTACAGCAGGTGGAAAGGCCACAGACATACCTCACAAAGGGTAATACTGGCCGCAAACAGATGCCCTATGCAGACTGACACACAAAACCACATCTAGACTGTATTGCATACCGGCCACACAGAGGTGACATCTGCCGGACATACAGACTTATGTCACACCTGTAGCTGGGTGACAACCACCATGGCAACATATCACAATCCCTCAGGGATACAAGCTCTAGGGCCCTAAACCTCGTCAGCTCACTAAACAGCACATGCTGGAGGGATAGGTTCCTATCTCAGAGATATGCCATACACTGGAATAGACCACCGAGCAATAGCAAACAAGGCTCCTCATTAGCAGTTGTCATAAATACCCCTGATGATTGTTTGGGAGATTGGTAATACACCCCAGGAATCCTTTCTGTGGTTCTGGTTGGCAGGGGCAAGTGAAATCAAAGTACATATGTGTCACAGGCCAGGGTAGCATATGGCTAGGCTGCTGTAGGCCCTACGGCCAATAGCATATTACCTACCTATGACACTATGCACTCACACATGTACTCAATGCAATACCTGCTATGTGAGGTTGAATAAGTGTAACGCTGAATGTGTGCAAGGTCTGTAAAGGTGTGATAGGTTAGTGTGAAGTTGTATCTGACATGGTAGTGTCTATCCTAGCTGTGACGCTAGCAAAAGATGTGCATTGTACTGTTAGGCAGACCTAGTAGTATGGCATACAATGTGACGTAGTTCCTTGTTAACAACTGTGGTGTCTCATTGTAGGCTAAAGCAATACATGTATGCTTAGTGAGTGGTACTGCTGGTGAATCCAACTCCCATATGAACTGTAGTACTACCTGAAGCTGTAGGCCTAAACAGCACAGTATGGTGTGTGTTCACATTGCTTGGAAACACTGTCTTGTGTGTTTCCTGTAGTCTGCACAGAGGACAAAACTCAGGCATAAGGGTTTGTAAAGTAGTGGCACACAGTACTGTATGGTACACAGGTAATGCTCATCTGTGTTGGCATACAGTGGTGCGTTGTATGTTTGTCTGATGTGTGTGTAATTATGCTTGTACCATGGCTGCAATCATATGTGTGTTACAGGGTATACGTGTGTATCCAGCAACATATATACTCTGATACAGCAGTATGCCACCTATAGTAAAAACTGTACACATATGTTAGGCAGGGCTATGGCATCAATGACTAGGGTGGTTGACTGGTACTACTGTAACTGTACTTTACATTCATTGCAATGGATGACATCTCTGTTCGTGCATTGGCGTGATATATACCCCTGTGTCGAGGTTGTGCATTGTGTCACAAACAGTGTGCCGGGTACTGTTGTATAGTGGTGTGATATATAGAGTGTGCCAGGCACTGTTAGTCAGTTGTGGCCTGAGAACCAATAAGTGGCATTGAAAGTGTGTAACCTCTGACAGACAAATGGATGGTATATATGTCAGTAAAGTGATATCTTTGATTAAAGGTTTAAAGTGTATCACAGGACTTGCTCACACATATTGTTCATATCTTTTTCAGCCAGATGGTCCACCAACACAACCCGTAGTACACAGCAGCGGAGGAAGATGAGATTGTGCAAAGCCTGGTGCAGCAGTACACAATGCTGTTTTCCCAAAGCAGCCAGCACCAGCAGGAGCGGACTGCACTGTGGCAGTTAATTGGGTAAATGACATAGGTATTCATAACCGGACATATGAGCAGGTACGCTATCATTGCAGTGATTTAATTATACATGTCCGGCGGCGTGCATCTGATATCGAAAGACAACAGCTTGCCACAGGTGGTGGGGTGGCCATTCATCCCCCCCTCCCCAGAGTGGAGGAGCTGCTCCTAAGCATGGTGGCTCCTGGACAACAGCAGCAACAACCTCTGGCATGTGTTGTCATGGAGGCCGGAGCCACCTAGCATGTTCACATGGAGCGAGCAGGTAACATGCCCTATCTGTAGACTACAGTTAACTGTATTGTTAGATTATGTCTACGTGAGATGTGTACTGTGTGTTTAGCAGTTGTGCTGCCTAGTGTTGTGCAATACTGATATTTGGAGTATTATCTCTACACCTGTGACTGTTGACTGTTGTTCTACTGTAGTTTAGCATACCCACTGTAGCAATGCCACAGTTGTGGCCACAGGCAAACTCTCTCATATTCTCATAGGTCTCTCTGGTGTGACAGCAGGGCAGACAATCCATGCTGGTGAGTGTGGTATAACTGCAATGTTGATAATGAAATTTGCATGTCATAGGTGAGGTGTAGGCCATGCACACGTAACACACCTACGCATAATGCATGCCATGCATGTTTGCTGTAAGACGTTGCACAGCTCAGTAATGTCAGTAGCTGCCTCAATGACATGCAATACACAGAGCATTAGACACAGTTGTGGCAACACCGTACTGCACATTGGATAGGCATAGTTGCTACAGCTGTACACAACATAACACGTTTATCATATGTAGTACACAAAAACATGCTACATATGGCATTACCACACACCCACTGTAAGGTCACACTTCAGTATCCCACATGTCATCCACACACACATGATGTACCTCAGGGGCAGAGGCCTATCATGGGGCTGTGCAACACTCTTCAACACATAACACAGCCGTGTTAGACAATGCTCCCTATTGGGCACCTCACACAGTCGTGTACAATGTGGCTGTGTAATTGTGAACATAGCCATGGCACTGCAGTTCAGGTACAGCATGCAAGGCGGTGGTCTGTCACACATTAGTAGCCATGAGTGACCACAAGATGCATGATGATGATGGTACATGGTACTACAACCCATCCAGTTACAGTGACCACAGTGCTACACATAGCTGTCATTGTTTGCACCTCAATGCTGTGTGTGTGCAAACATATGCACCTATACACAATATGCATAGCATGTTGTGTGTGTGCTGACATATGCCAGTATACACAATATGCACAGCAGTCGCCATCTGTACAAAGTGTCACATATATGTCCTGAAATGCTATTGGGTGTATAGGTCACATGACACACATTGGGTATGTGTGTTGTTTAATGCTGCAGTCATGTAGCATGCCATGTCATGGCTGGCACTGACATATCTGCAATATGTCCCACACTCACCATAACTACTGTACAAGTGCCATGTTGAGCATTGGGATTCATTCACATCTACATGCACCACTCATCCTGTGTGTGTGCATAGCATGCATGTGCTACACCTGTGCCCACTATTATCTGCTATGGACACAGACACTGTAATCACACATGGCAATCTATGTGTCACACAGATAATACATGCAGCCATGGTATGTATACCTGTGAGTGATGGTGCACAGGACATTGCAGAGCTGATAATACATGCACAGCAATGCTGTGTCCATGTACACATTGTGTTCCAGGGTGTAGCCAATCACTGAACAACTACACACATGCATCAAAGCCATGTATAATGTCATTAAATAGGGCCGTCTACACTTGCACTGCATGGTCTTGAGTAACACATATTCTGCATGCTGACATGTGTGAGGTGACTGTTTGTCTTGTGATACTGTTTCACCAACCTTCACCCACTATTGAGTATGTGTTGGATTGCCGGTGTGTGTGTGTGTGTGTGTGTGTGTGTGTGTGTGTGTGTGTGTGTGTGTGTGTGTGTGTGTGTGTGTGTCTGTGTGTATTTGTGTGCATGTGTGCATGTGTTCATGTGTTCATGTGTCCATGTGTGCATGTGAGCATGTGTTCATGTGTTCATGTGTTCATGTGTGCATGTGTGCATGTGGTCATGTGTTCATGTATGCATGTGTGCTAATATCATGTACAGATTGTAAAGTGTGTTTCCTGTCTTCCTCTCACAGGTGCTGAGATTGGGCTGACTGAAAGCAGCAGGGAACCTGAAGTCACTGCCACTAATATTGAAGATGATGAGACATGTATTCTGGCACAGGAAGGTTTGACAGGGTCTGTCGTTGGTCCACCAATTGACAGTACACAGCATTCAACCCCATCTATGCGCGCACTCATACTGCCGATACATCCCTCAACACCAATGGCCTTAGCTGAGGGACAGCATACAGTTGGCATTGACCAGGAGAGTGTGGTACCCATGGCACTTGCATCCCCTCACAGCAGCCATAGCCGGATTCCTAGAACGGTACTACATAGGCGGATGTCCAGGGGTTCTCTGGGGAGCACCACTGGTCATATTGCCCCAGGCAGACGTACCCCCAGAGGTATTACAACCTCCAGTACAGGCACGTATGGGACGGTACACCAGACAGGGACTAAGGGCGCAGAGGGCCCATTACACTGCTATCAATGACAGCATCCGTGACCTTGCCGGTGCCATCCGGAATTACACCGAGGTAATTGATAGACATTGGGGGAGACAATAGATGCCCTCCACAATATGTCTTCCATGAGCCAGGAGCATGTGGGATGGGTGAGATGTCGATGCGGGCGCATGCCAGCAACAGCTGGCAGTTATCGCGGACGGCACACAGATCACAGCCACTCCCGTAGTGGCAGTACCAGCCCCAGCAATGCTGGGGCTGGCCTGTCTATTGACCATCCTAGTAGACCATGTGCACATGGCTCTGGCCAGTCCCAACAGGGACATGGGTCCAGTCATTATACCTCTGCCTCTGATGATAGTACCCAATCAGGGTTGGTACCCAATACTACTCGTAGCACCCCTGCCAGGCACAGGTACTGTGTCTGTGCCCAGAGACAGTGATCTGTACAGCCTAGCAGGTACAGTCTGTGGCTGTCCCACAACCTCCCGTATATGGCAGCCACATGGGGGAGCTGTGTGCATGCAGACACACACACATTAACCAACCAACTAGGGCTCACACATACACACACACACACACATTACATCAACATTGGACCATGCTGTACTGTTGTCCCACACACACACACACACACACACACACACACACACACACACACACACACACACACACATGCACACACACACACACACACACACACACACACACACACACACACACACACACACACACACACACACACAGAGACATGTTGATTGGATGGGTCAAGGTCGGGCTCTGGCAAACCAACAACACACCCTGTGCATATGATGACACCTGTGCCACCTCCTGTCATCTGTAAAATTGATGCAGGAGCAGGCTAACATGGTTCTGATGCACAGGGTGACATTATAGCAGTGTAGCAATATTAGCAAGTTGTCAACAGGAAAGTGTAATGATATTCTTGTAGGTATATCTGAGCAGGCAGTATGCATCACAGCTCTGATTGTCAATGTAGCATTGTTTACACCAGTGTTAGATCTGAGTATGTATTGTCCACCCATGTGCCACTTGGTTGAAGTGTGCAGTGTTGCCAGCATGTGTTAGTGAGTGAACAGTACGTGTGTGGTGTGTGCATTACAGATTAGCAGGTGTACATCTGTGAACATGGTGGGTGCGCACTGTCTGCATGTACGTGCATAGTGGACACATGGGACGTGTGACATACCCTGTTGTACACATTGTTAACATCTCATAGTATCTTTCGATGGCCAGTATGCATTCTACTACAGATATGTACAATAAACCACGATAAAAAACTGAAAAAAGAAAGCTATTATTAGAAAGTTTTGGCACGTTTTGAGATCAAATGAAGACTTGTTTGACTACATTCCAGCCCAGCCAAGGTTTATTAGAAAAAGAGACTTAAATCTTAAGGATTACTTGGAAAGAGGTAACCAAGAGGTTATAAGTGGAAATAAGAAGTTGAAAGGTACTTTTAAATGTGGTTCCTGCAATCAATGTCCATTTATTTTGAATAAGTCTTCGTTGTTTATTCCTTCAAGGAAATTTAATATAAGACCAGTACAACATTTAAATTGTAAATCGAACAGGGTAGTTTATTTGGGGACGTGTCACATGTTCAAGTTTTTACGTAGGGAAAAAGGAAAGGGCTTTTAATAGACAAATTTATGAACATTTTTATGACATCAGTAAAAAGAAGGAGACTAATGCCTTTTATAAACATTCCCTTGTATGCCCCAATATGAATTTAAAGTTTTTGGTTTTAGAGCAAATAGAATTAGACCCTTGGGGTGGAAGTTGGGAGACACAATTGGAATACAGAGAGCTTTTATGGCAGCTCAGGTTAGACACGGGTAAGAGTCCTGGTTTAAATGAGAATATCAACATTAGCAGTGTTCTTAAGATGAGAGCTGCTAGGTTATAGGTATGTTACTCGCAAAATTACTCTGGTCAGATTTTTGTCTCCACACCTTTGGCGTTGGTTTACTATCACTCCTCAACCCCCTTTGTTACGACTTTTTTAGGATTTTTTATAAAATTTTTTTTTTTTTATAGAATTTTGTATGGGAATTTTTTATAATTTTTCATGAATTTTTATGACCTTTTACGACCTTTCATAATTTGTAGTAATTTAAAGCCACATTTCAATTTTTATATTTGTAAATTTAAAGATGTGAGGCTATGTTATACATTTTTTTATTTTACTTCCAATAAGTTTTTATTGAAGGTGTTTATAGGTCAAGAATTACAAAATAGTATCTTACTTATTAGTTCGTATTAAATATACAAACTGTTTTATGTAAACACTGTTATAATTAACAGATATTGTAAGATGTAAATACATAACAGAATTGTGGAAAGAACATGATTCTAGTAAAAATGTTTTGTGTAGTCCAGGTCTCGTGTATTTTGGTATCATGTATTGTTTTTAACAAAAGTAACAAACAGCGTGTTTAAATTTATATTCATGTTTATGGTGTATGACGAAATTTTCGTCATGGAAGTAGGAACATGTGATTTTACTGCATGGATATTTAAACCCATTGTTGGGAGGAAATGAAATGTTCTGAGGAAGCCTGGTATTAAAGCCGGGAGAAAGCACTTAACATTTATTGTTCGTTGTGGCATTGTGATTTACTGTTGCTGTCCGCTTTTCGTATTAAACGATATTAAATTTCAGTGCATGACTTTTTACGTAGTTATTTGGTGTCGCTGCTCAGCCAGAGTTCTTTTTTCTACTACAGATATGTGCTAACATGGGTACACATGTGTGTATGACATGGGTTGACACTATCCTGTGGGTGATACTGTTAATACCTGTCAATGATTTGCAGTCTGGTAGTATACACAACCTCAACAGCATGACTATAACCAATCATTAGATGATGTCCTGACAAATGACACACAGTTGTAGGGAACTCAGTAACAGTTGGATCCTTCTGGTACTATACTATAACAGTAACCAGTGGTATTGACCGCCACCCGTTCCTGGGACCACACCTGTTTGGCATATAGCCCTCGTAGGTACATGCAAACACACTAGGGATATGTCCATCCACATCTGGAAATGCATGCATTGGCCTACAATGCATTCCCTGGATGGGACGCATATCCTACACAAGGGTATCATACAGACAGATAGCTGTTGTCCAATACATGCTGTATAGCAGTAAGCCGAATATGGCATAGCCATCCACAGTTACTATACATACTATCCTGACAGTACCACATAGGTGGTATCCCTAAACATGTATGTTGGGTACCAATGTGTACATACAGCCACGTGTTATGTCATCTGTCCCTTGGTATCCACATATCCATAGGTATTGTGGAGTCCCTCGGTGTGTCACATAAGACATTTGGGGCCTGAATGCATATCCACAGGGCTGTTGTATACCTATAATGACTGTCCATTATTGCCAGTTGTTGTTGTGCATGAACATGTCTGACATGTACCCCAGGCATGTACCCTCACTCACAGTACTCTATAATAACTGCAATGGGTGTGTGGCACAGATGACCTTGGACACAGATCACTACAGTGGCCAGGCTTGTCACATACATACATATGTGACCTACGATCTGAGAAGCAGCGGCACAATCTGTCAAAGGAAACAAATGTATTCATGTAGTATGCAGGCTTCACACCTATGTACTGATTGAGGTCACATGTACACATATTTATTTGCCATGCAGATACCTGATGTGTGCAATGCACATACTGTTTTAATCATGACATGTCATACCATAGTAAAAGCAAAACGCGCACTGCATTGACCAACTGTGTCACACACTCAGCAATTGTAGGATTCGAATCCCAACCTATCTAGGTTATGCTATTAGAGAAATACACATTAACACGGCATGCTACATGCTTTGCTAGGTGGTTCCTCTTCTCCTGCTATATTTGTAGGATGCTGACATCATCAGACTTTCCAAAGAGGAATGTACCTCTTTTAATGTGTTTTCCCAGTCTCCAAAAAGGGCACTCCTCTCAAAGGAAATCACACACCGTCAGCAGGATTCAAACCCCAACCTAACTATATTATGATACTAGAGAAATACGCATTAACATGGTGCATTACATGCTTTGCTGGGTGGTTTCTCTTCTCCTGCTATATTTGTAGGATGCTGACATCATCAGAGGAATGTACCTCTTTTAATGTGTTTTCTCAGTCTCCAAAAAGGGCACTCCTCTCAAAGGAAATCGCACACATACACACAGTCAGCATTTGCAGGATTCAAACCCCTACCTAACTATGTTATGATAGTAGAGCAATATGCATTAACATGGCACGCTATATGTTTTCTTGAGTGGTGTCTGTTCTCCTGCTATATTTGTAGGATGCTGACATCATCAGACTGGACATGGTAATGTTTGTGCACTTTGTTTTATGCAATCCCAGGAATGAGCCATGTGGGTCAGCAGGTGTCAACAGCTTGAACAGAATCCCATAATTCTTACCTTGTGTGATCTATCTGTGGACACATTGACATTCCTTCATATGTCAACACATATTTATGCACAGATTGTTGGTTTTGTGGATACGACATGTGTCAGGGATGTTGATAAAGGGCTATTCAAAGTCTATGTGGGACATGTGTAGCTCTGTTCAGTGATGTATGTCCTGGGTGTCACCCTTGCAAACAGTCTAGCATGTTTGGGAACCATGATCTGCACATGAACATTCCACAGTTGATAGGGTTGTGTGTTTGTCAGCTTCCAATAGCTCTGTTTATGACTTCAACCATGATGGACTCCATGGCCTTGCAGATCAGACTTCATAGGCTTACTGGACTATACTTCCCATGGTGTGTTGTGCACCAACACATGTGGGGAGTGCCATATGTTGGCGTAACACATTCAATGGTTCCAGATCCTGTGGAGTGGGTGAGGCTCAACAGACTGTTCAGGTGCAGGGTCTGTTTGTTCTGTAGTTTATGCATGACACATATTGGGAAACAATGTAATCCAATTGCTGCCATGCTTTTGGCTTTGCGGGGAGCTGTTCAGCCATTCTACATGTGATATCTCCTGGTATGATGACTGGGACTATCATCAGTGGGAGGTGGGTATGTCTATATGGGCCTGTCTGACAGGATGTCGGCATTGTCAGTCAGGTACAGTTAGCCCTGACTCAGGACATATATGAGTGTACATTGCTATTTATGACATAGCTGGAGGAGGTGTCATGATTCAGTCTGGAATCCTTCTCAGCTACTCTTTACAAAACACCAACAAACCTGAGCACTAATCCCTGTTATACTCTTTTACGCACTTAACACCCTACTGATCCTTTGCAGTCAGGCTACAGAGTATGTCATCATAATATCCTGGCATGTCCAGGGGTCGGTTTTGTGTGTACTCTCCAGTCCAGCTAGTGAATATTGTGGTTTTGACACAATGTCACATCTGCCTCATGTACACAGACAACCCTCTCCTCCTCCCAACAAAATCATATATATGTGAGAGATGCAACAATATTATCATACAGAAGGCTGAGCTCTCGCGACCAATGACTGGCATAGTCTATCAGGTGGTGAAGGTAACCACACACACCACATATCAGTCTCACATAAACCTATAGCGACAGCAATCAAACCACATTATCACACATAAACATACTCGGAGGCTCTACATAAACTCTGCCTAAGCAACAGAGACCTCCAAAGCAGACACACAAACAACTGCTACCCCACTACAATACCCGCATATCACATAGTTCACAATGTCAGTGTGCCACACAGTCACTGCCCTTCGGGCTAAACAACACACCTAATACACTTGTAATAGGTGACACATTGTCAGACACACTGACATCCCACTCATCAGGCCAAACAAGGGAATAATCACTTTCAGTTGTCTCTCGGGTGCCAGGATCCACAACATAACACATGCACTCAGGTCACTCCAAAGCAAGTACAGAACTGGCTCCATCATTTTCCATGCTGGTGCATACACCCTCAGATGTTCCTCCCTGGACCACATGACATGATACATAGAGGAACTCTCTGATCATGTAGCCCAGGCCAGTATGACCCTGACCTTGTCTAGCATCTTACACTCACCATGTATGATGTCACAGTATACCAACAAACTGATCATGTTTAACAGTTGGCTAACATATTGGTGTCATTCACAGGGGATACAGTGTCTGTCAGCCTGGGGTGACATGCTCGACATGCCACGTAGCTTCCCTATGGACAGCTTGCACCTGTCACCCTTGGACTTTCGAATACTGGCTAAGGCACTTGCTACCAACATACTGCCATTTTTAAGTGGGGCTCAAAAGACAAACCCACCTCCATAGACATTACAGAGTACATGACACTGAGGGTAATGCTGCTCAACACCAAATGTGTTACCCTCAAATTACGACCACTCAGGAATCTCCTCAGTATGGACAACAGCGATATCTGTGCACTAACAGACACCTGGTTCTGGCTCCCAAGTGCACACCAGCGCTACCAGGTTATATTTCATACCATGCTTTCTGACCACAAAACTCGGAATGGCCAACACAAATAGGGGGAGTATCCATATACATCACAGATACACATACCTCCAGGTTGGTAGCACTGCACAAAGCATCACAGACCATACATATGTACCTAACATTGTGCAAAGCTGCTTTTTGGTTTGTTGCCTGCTACAGACCACCCTCCCAAACTCAGGAACCACACTTAGCTTTCCTGGGAACACTGGACAATATGAAGGTCTCCCCAAACACCATTATATTGGGTGACTTCAAATACCCACACATTGATGGGGATAGTACTCAGGCCCCAACACCCTCGCCCAACAGTTGCTACTATTTGTAAACTCATATGCTATGGCACAACCGGTCACCACACCCACAAGAGGGGAAAACATATTGGACATGATCATCACCAACATGTGGACTCTATGTTCCACACCTGAGATATACCCCTAATTGGTAAGGTCAGAACATACATTTATCTCACTGGACATCCATATCCCGTCCCCACTCCCATCCTGGGTAATCTTAGTGAACTTCTCAAAAGTAAACGTCACACTTCTCCAAACCAAGGTGGTATCCTTCAGAGACCCTGGGACAGTGTTAGGTATGGCTCAGACTTCTGAATCCTTTACATACACATTCTATGGACACCTAGTGGACTGCATGGATCATGCTATCCCAAATAACAACTGGACTCACTCCTCCAATGGCAGGGAGCCTGGCTGGTAGACCCCGGCCATTAATAAGCTATACAATGAAAGGAGGATGCTACTACATGATAGAGCACAATCCCAGACAGGGAAGGCATCTGTGATCTGTACTAGCAGACAGCTACAATCACTCATGTATTTATGTCAGGCCTGCTTCTAATGGACAATTGCACCAGACATGTAGGACACTCACAAGGCCTTCTTCAGTTAATTCAGGTACCTGGGTGGACACTCACTGATATGCTGTGAGTTACTGCATACTGACTAAACATACCCTGAACCCACAGACATTGCCAGCATCCTGGCAGACAGGTTCAGTGCAGATGTCTCCCCCCATCCCCCCTCTGGAGCTACTGTCCATCCCAACAGAGTGTAACCTCCCTGACATCACAAATATACAGGTGAGTGCTGCCCTCCACACAGCGGACAACACAGCATCAATGGGACCAGACGGTGTCCCAGCCTGCATCTTACACAGGCTTCATGACAGATGTAACCCTCACATTACGTCACTGTTCAATATCAGAGTTACTGCAGGATATGTACCCATGGAATGGCGTACAGCAATAGTGGTCCTGCTCCACAGAGTTGCTGCCACAATGGACCACAGACAATATCGACCTATAAGGCTAACTATCCTGTTCTGCAAAGCTATGGAGTGCATTGTAATGGGACTCATGCACATAGACATCGGGAACCTACAGACACTGGATCCTACACAATTCAGCATTGTTGTGGGCAGATCTTGCCTCTTGGACCTGTTCGTATTCTTTAAACAGTTACCAGGTCCATCGGTGTAGGGATGGTTGTCCACACAGCCTGCCTGGACCTTGCACAACCCTTCAACACAATACCCCACTTGGCCATTATGCATAGGCTCACCGGCATCAATATCGACACATATCTCACACGATGGATTGCTACCTGGATCAGGGATAGCACCCACATGCTCAGTATTGCAGGTGCCATGTCTGACTATACACCAGTTACACATGGCATCACACAAGGCTCAGTCCTGGGACCTCTCTTGTTCAGTATATATTTATGTGACGTACAGGCTAACACAGGAGGAATATGGCTGACCATGTTCGCAGATGACTGCAAACTGGGTGCCATAATCAACTCTCCAGCTGGCACATGCATACTCAAATGGGGTCTCACAGAGATAGGATGACTGGTGCCTGAGCCATGGCCTACAGCTAAATGCCATTAGTTGCATAGTTATCCCCTTTGGGAATAACAACATGCCCACACATTACCACATAGGTAGTAATCCATTACATATGGTAGTAGTTGTTAGGGGTTTGGGGACACGACTTGTTTGTACTCTCGTCTTTGACAATCACGTTGCCAAAGTGGTAAGGCAGAACTTCTATATAGCCCACCTTATCCCATATGGTTTCACATGTTGATCAAGTGAGGTCATTGTGCCCCTATACTCATCAAGACCATGCTTGGTTACAATGTCACATTTGGGATGTATCTTACCCGTCACCTGCAGCAACTGTAATGGCCACAAATGTTCCTCAACAAGCAGATGTAGGGACTCACATGGATGCCCTGCACAGTTCAGATACAGCAACTCCAGCTCTACTCAGTCACTTACCACCTACTCGGATGTGTTGTGTGCCTGTAGTTTAAGGAAATCCACCTCAGGATATCCAACTCCCTTGGAGCAACACACTCCAGGGACATATACCTCAGCGCAGATGTTAATAGGACATGCTGGAAGGACAAATTCTTATTCCAGAGGCTCCACTCCGGATTGTAATCCTGGTTTTGCATGGGCAGAGCCACCCACTGACCACCTACAGGAGACATCTTGACAAGTGGATGGGTGATCGTATGTTTACCCATGGGATATCTTCTGGGTCCCTGCTAGACAGAGGCACAATACACTAAACGTAAATGGCTATCTTGTGTGACCTACTATTCACAGGCACAGCGTTCTACTTTGACAGGGTTGCGAAAGCCAAACACACTGTGGCTAGGCTTGTACATGCCCTAGGGTGGATAGGCTAGTATCAACCTCTGAACCTATGCTAATGTTCAGGATGCACAATGTTTATTGCTGATACTGTTTGCAGGTTTTATCATCTTTGCTTTCCCACTTTCTATGAACAACTTAGGTATCTGCAGAACATATTTGATTATGACAGGGTTCCACTATATTATATATGTGTCTGTTGTCATATAACTGTGTGTGCACAGGGCAGATTGCTGGATAGTGAGAGGTTCCTGGGTTAACACATGCAACTGCCTGATATGTGTGGCCCACTGCTGTACTCCGACATGGCCTAAGTGTGTGAGTATGCCCAGTTCAGACTGTCAGTGTTCTGTTGCCTGACATTTGTCTCATTTATTCAAGTGTGTGAGCATGCCCAGTGTGACCTTTCAGTATGTTGCTGTCTGAGGTCCACTACATTTGCTGATGTATGTGTACATGTCCAATATTAACATTTCTACTGTGTGTGTTGAAAGTCAGGTTCTATTCTTACTGCGGGACTCACCTTTGTGTCATAACTTGAAAGGGATTATGCTGTGCTTGCAGGGTTTCCATGGAATACTTTGCATAGACTTATCAACATTTCTTCATACAAGCTGACCACTGCAATGCTGTCATGGTTTAGTGATTCAGTACTATGACTATAGTGCACAGTATCCTGGGCTCAAGGCCCATCACTGCTTTATATTTTCATACTGAGCAGACCAGACTGCTTAAGGGCCAGTAGACCAAATATGAGCTTGTTGGCTTTTGTTCAGCTATGCCCTACTTAGGGTCATAGGTTCATAGTTTCATACTAGGCTATCTGCCCTAAGGCATTTACAAGCCTAGCCAGAGTGTGTTTGGCTTTCGCCACCCTCTGAACTGATTTTACTGTGCCCTTTTTAAGGTTAGTTTATTGTGCCTCTGTCTAGTAGTGACACCAAAGTAATTCCTGTGGTAAACCTACGATCTCCCATCCACTCGTCAAGATTCCTCTTGAAGAGAGTCAGTAAGGGGCTCTGCCTAACATGGACTGGGATTCTATTCCAGAGCGAAGGGAGCCTCTGGGTTATGAATCTGTCCCTCCAGCATGTCCAATTTATTTCTGCACTGAGGTTCAAGTCCCTCGAGCGCGTAGCTCTAAGGGATTTGGATTTTTCTGAGGTGGAGCATGCTCATTAATTCCGGGTTGGACATGGCTTTATACGTCAGGCATAGATCGCCTCTAAGTAGGCGGTATGCAACTGAGTAGAGCTGGAGTTTCTTTAACCGAGCAGCATATGGCATCTGTTTGAATCCCATGATCCTCTTTGTGAGGTACTTTTGGGGTCTTTCTAGTTGCTGCAGGTGTCAGGTAAGGTACATCCCAAATGGGGCATTGTATTCAATTATGGGCCTGATGAGGGATGAATAAAGGGGCACAATGACCTCCCTCGATGTAGATGTGAATCCTTTCATGATAAGGTGGGCTATATAGAAGGTCTTTCTAACCACTTTGGCAATGTGGTCGTCAAAGGGGAAATTACTGTCAACTTGGTTCCCCAGGTCCCTAATTACTTCTCCTTACTTAATGGATTCCCGCCTATGTGGTAATTTGTGGGCACTTTGTTTTTGCCAAAGGGTATGACTATACACTTTTTAGCATTTAGCTTTAGGCCATGGCTCTGGCACCAGTTATCCGTCTCTATGAGACCCTTTTGGAGGATGCTTGTGTCAGCTGGAGAGTCAATTATGACGCCCTGTTTGCAGTCATCTGCAAACCTGGTCAGCCACAGTCCTCCTGTGTTAGCCTGAACCTCTGAAAAATATATGCCGAACACGAGAGGTCCCAGGACTGAGCCTTGTGGGATGCCACTTGTAACTGGTTTAGAGTCTGACATGGCTCCAGCAATTCTGACTATGTGGGTTCTGTCCTTGAGCCAGTTTGCAACCCATCTTATGACATAGGGGTTTATATTTAAGCTGGTGAGCTTATCTATGATGCCCGAGTGGGGTATTGTGTTGAAGGCTTTTGCGAGGTCCAGGTAGGCTGTGTGGACTACCTTCCCCTCATCAATGGCCTTGGTGACTGTTTCAAAAAAATCAACCAGGTTTAAGAGGCAGGATCTGCCCTTAACAAAGCCGATTTGGGTAGGATCCAGTGTCTGTAGGTCCCCAATGTCTTTGTTTATGAGTTCCATGATGATCCTCTCCATAGCTTTGCAGATCAGGCCAGTCATGCTTATGGGGCGATAGTTTCCAGGGTCCATAGAGGCACCACCTTTGTGGAGTGGGAGTTGCTGTACGCCATTCTTTGGGAACATATCCTGTAGTAAGGCTGAGACTGAACAGCAGCTTTATGTGGGGGTTTAGCTCTTCTTGGAGTTCATGTAGAAAGCAGCCCGGGACACCATCTGGTCCCACTGATGCTGTGTTTTTTGCTTTGGATAGGGCGTCTCTCACCTGAGCATCTGAGATGTCAGGGAGGCAGCACTCTGCTGGGATAGATATTTGCTCTTTAGGGGGGTAAGGGGGGGGTTTGCACTGAACCTGTCTGCCAGGATGTTGGCAATGTCTGTGGGTTCAGTGTATTTTTTTGTCATTTTGGACCAACTCTGAGCATATCTGGGAGTTGCCACCCAGGTTCCTAACATAACTAAAGAAGGCCTTGAAATTATTTTTAGTGTCCTGTGCAATTTTCCTCTTGAAGCTGGCCTTGGGTGATTTTATGAGGGATCGTAATTTTTTGCTAGTACTGATCAGAGATGCGTTCCCTTTAAGGGATTTTGCTCTATCATGTAGTAGCATCCTTCTTCTGTTGTACAGCTTATTTATGGCTGGGGTCCACCAGGCAGGATGCCTGCCTTTGGATGAATGGGTCTTGGTTTTGTTTGGGATAGCATGATCCATGCATTCCTGAAGGTGTCCATAGAATGCATTTATAAAGGATTCTGCAGTTTGAGCCATAGTTTCCACTGGCCCGGGGGCCTTGAAGGATTCCACCTCAGTTTTGAGAAGTGTGACATTAGCTTTTGAGAAGTTTTTCACTATGGTTTTCTGGGCTGTGGGTGGGATCGGGATGTGGATATCCAGTGAGATTGATTTATGGTCCGATCTTACCAATGAGGGGAATACCTCTGGTATGGAGCATAGAGTCCCCATGTTGGTGATGACCAGGTCCAGTATGTTATCCCCTCTTGTGGGGGTGGTGACTAGTTGTTTCATAGCATTTGAGTTTATAAATTCTAGGAACCTTTGGGCTATGGTGTTGGGGCTTGAGTAATGCTCCCAGTCAATGTTTGGGTAGTTGAAGTCACCCCAGTATAATGGTGTTTGGAGAGACCTTCATATACTTAGACCCAGCTTGTCCAACATTGCTCAGTATTAACCAACATTGCTGGACGTTGGCCAATATTACTCAACATTGAACACAGTTGTGCTAGTTGGTGTGTGCAATTTTCTTTACATATACTACATGGTGGTAAATGCTGTTTAGCACTGCTTTATATTGCTTAACACATGGCAATCATGCCTCAGGTGGTGCTGCAGGGTTGGCTATGTTGGATGCACATACTACACTCCCTATACATGTGTGGAAGCAGGTAGTGTCAACTTAGGCATCCCTTTTACTACATGTGCGAGTCAGAGAGAGGTATCATTTCCAGAGTTCCTACTGAGCCAGTGTATATGCTATGCCTTGCCTCTTTGCCAAGGCCAAAGCATACTGGGCACGCCTCATTCTGCCTACTGGGTCAGGCTCAGGTTGTTCCTCCTCCGAGTCACGCTCTGCCTGTGATGGCCTTGGCAATGGTGGGGGGTTGTTTGGCCCAGGCCTATGCTGGTCCTGCTGCAGCTGTTTTTACAGGATCATATTATGTAGCATAGCACATACCATGACAATTTGGGTACATGTAGTTGGTGAGTACTGCAAGGCTCCACCAGATGTGTCCAGGCACCGGAACCATGGCTTGAGCAGCCTAAACACACGCTCGATAACATTTTGTGTTTGTGCATGTGCCTCATTATGGAGTTCCTGTTCAGGTGTGTGTGCATTTCTGATGTGTGACATCAGCCACGGCTCCAGTGCATAGCCAGCATCCCCCACTAGGTGACCATGTGGGATGTCCCCATTGGCAAATGTCTGGTACAGCTGCGTCAGATGCCAGATATGGGAATCATGGTAGCTTCCAGGGCAGCCAGCACACACATTCAGTATTATGCCCTGGGCATCAAACATGACCTGGCAGTTGATGGAGGGGAAGCCCTTGTGGTTGAAGTAGACCCTACCCCGCTTACCGGCTGCTGCTTTGATGCATATGTGCGTGCAGTCTATTGCACCCACTACCTCAGGGTATTCCGCTATTTGCCGGAAGAAACGCATATTGCTGGCCAATTCCTCATGGGAATTGGGGAAATATACATGATCACAGACATGTGCTGACATGACATCCAGGAACTGATGCAGTACCCTGGATGCTGATGCCTGTGATATCCCCATCATATCACCAGTTGGTCTCTGGAAGGTATCTGCTGCTAATATTCTTAGGCCAGCACATACCTTGGTTTCCACTGGAATGGGTTCCCCTCTGTTGGTTCTGTGTGTGAGGTGTGGCCTGCACAGCTCAACAATTTGTTGCAAGAGGTCTTTGTCCACTCTACAGCGCTCCACTATCTCCAGCTCATGTAGCCCCTGGTAGGTTACCCTGGGCCTGTACACTCTTCTCCGTCTCCTCACTGTGGGTTGTCCAGCAGCATTCGCATTATCACCATCCTTAGCATGTTGCGTATGTCGCCTTATAACAGCAATGGCAGCCCCTAACATTTTTTGTCTCAGTACAGCTTTTTCAGTTTTCACTTCTATTAGCTTACTGCAGTGTTGCAGTGTCTCTTGAGAGAAACATAATGGACTGCTGTTTGCAGAGTTTTAAGTGCTGGGCTGGGCTAGTGTACTGCCTGTGTAATTGCCTGATTCTGATTGTTTTCACCTGCTAGCTCTGCTAGTACTCCCTGGTAACTTCCTACTATTTGGTGTGCTTCCTTTTCCCTTTCTGTTTCCTCAGGGGGCAGCGCCGCGCACAGCAGCTAACACGCGCACACATGCTTACACAGTCTAAAACTTGCTTATCCTTGTTAAAACAAGTGCACACCAGTGCAAATGTGCTTACAACTGTTTACACAGCCTTACATATGCTTACTCCGGCTTACACACGCACACACGCTTGCACGCGCGCACGCTTACTCGGGTTTACTGGCGCGCACTTGCGCGCATGTACACTCAACAAGAAACTTTCATGCTATCCACGGCATACACCTTCAGTTTCTTTACTTTACCTAGCCTACCCTGTTGACACACCTCTTTCAAAGATATGTAAATGTCACCTGACACATGCCACTCTGCTCCAATGAGCTTCACTTCTTTCATACATGCCCCCCCTCGTGATATCACCTATCTTCTACTCTGTTACTCCCCTAATCCTACTCCTACACTCCACTGATTGTGCTCATTTGCTATGTAAACTTGCGATTCACTATCCTAACCCTCATTTGCATAGGATTGCCTACTAATGCTTGGTTACATCTCTTAGACTGAGCTTCCCTCCTTAACAACCTCTACCGGTGGCCATGTTGTCTTCAGTCTGCCATTCACTTGCATTGTAAATTCATATCAGCAATAAAATCCACATTTGTGGATCTTAATTATTGATTTTCTGCTTTGTGGGGCACAGCGCGTTTGCGCGGTGCTGCGCTATGCTTAAACACAGAGATCGGGATGAAAAAAAAAAGTTATTTTATTTTTAATTTGCATCACTTCACATTGCCAATGGCCGTATATTTGGCCATTGGCTTTCTTCCTTCTGTAAATGCATCCTTTTTTTGGAGCTGTCACGGCTCCATTTTGCTATTTGCAGAACTGAGTACATTTCAACAAATAACACTACTCCTACTCGGACAGGTTCGGGTTTACTGGATTGCAAATTTACCTCATTTGCATAGCTTTCACCTGCAATTGAGGTAATTTGCATATCCAAGCCCTGTCCATGTAGGACTAGTTTTGAGAGCTCTGTTGCACGCCCCTACCGGCTGTTCCTGGATCGCTCGACGGACATGTTGGCTGCATGGAGTCTTACTCTACTCTTAGACTCCGTGCAAGCCTTGGTGAATCCGGCCCTATGGTTCTAGAAAAATCTTTTTCATCTTTCCTGTGACTGGGTAAGGTAAATGGATTTCTAATCTAGTACAAATATTTTGTAAGCCTAACACCTGTCACCTCTTTATAGCAAATATCAAACAGAGCATGTGGGTACCATGGGTCTAAAAACATTCTTTTTAAAAAATCACACTCTTGCAGAAATCTGTGCTCTGCAGAAATCAATATGGACAATCTTTTCAGTGACTGCAGCAATAGGAGACCCTTACTTCCTACCAAGATGGCAATATCCAAGTCTTGTAAGTGCAACACTTCACAGTGAAATGTTAACATATATATAATGCTGTGTTGTCAGTATCAGAATGTAACTAAGGAAGTGGTGTTCCAAAGATGTAAATTGTTTCTAATTACTCACATTACATTCCTGACAAATGCATTGCATTGCCTGATACGTACTATGGCATAGTTTTACAGTTATGTTCACATGAAAACAAGTAGAAAACATCTATAGTATTTTTGCTTTTCCAAAATCACTTGGTGATTGAATGTCTGGAGTAAAGTATGAATGGAAGTGAAATTTGATGTTAAGCAATAATGCAAAGAAAGATCACTGTGACAGCTTATCACTCAAATAACCTGCAAAACATATGTCTTTCTACCAGAAAAGGTACACCACAATAACCAGTTCTAAGAGGTTCTTACTTCACTTTGCTGTAAAGAAGGGCCACGCACACTCTTTTTTTAAGATTGTATTTTTTTCATAGTGATCACTTTATTCTCATTATTTTACTAATCTATAACTATAGCCAAACCATATACACCAGTTGTTTTCCTTTTTCCACATTTACTCCCTTCCATAGATTGGTGCCCTTGCACTGCACATTGGCTGTCTAAATTTGTTAATGAGCTGCATTACTGGAGCCACAATATAAATAAACAGCTTCATTTCTATAGATATAGATTGATTTGTTTACCAAGAATACATTACAGCTGTACGCATAATCCTGGGTAGCATTCCATATACATTATTCAGAAGGTTTTGGTATTATGGCGACATCAGAAGTGGAAATAAAACACAAAATGTCACAACACAGACTTTCTACTTTATAGAACAAACCCTGGGATCCAGAGACATTTTCTACAATGGGGCCAGCAATTGTGTAATGGGCAGTGATGTGCAGGGTGTGTGAATGATTCAAAGACAGAATGACCTCGATTGGGGGAAGTCGATCATCACGGTTGGTTGCAGTGGATGCTAATAACAGTGTAATGACATGATAATGAGCAACATTAGTAAAATGAGGGGCTTTGTGTATGCAAATGAGGGAAAAGAATATACTGAAGTGATCCAAAAACTTATAAATTCACAACTTGTAGTGCTATCTACAGTCAATTTGAACACCATGAAATCATGGAGTTATAGCAGAAGTGTAGTAGAAATATATTTGGGGTAGCTACAGCTTTAGCAAATATGTATATGCAACAGACTGTATTTGCTGCTAATAGTCACGGTGTTGCTTGTTGCTGCTCTCAGAGACTCAAGGTTATCCAATCTCACATAGCTTTTCATGGCCTTCATGACTCCAACATTATAGACTGGTACTGAGTGGATGGCATTGCACAGGAGCTAGTAGATACAGTATGTGTTGACCTCATCTGCAGGCCGATGGGGATTGATGGATTACCTATTCAAGTGGACATTTAAGTAAGTATGGCTTTAATAATACTAGCTATAGGGACCTTTTAGTCACCAACAGGGGAATAGTTGGGGGTATCCCAGCCATCTGTCTCAAGGATACCTCATCAGTTTCTTGATGCCATACTCCAACATTTCAGAGATTACGTACTTCAAAGGAGAGACCCAACACCATATTGGACATTTATGATATAGCCCATTTCCCTGAGGTATTGGGGCCATAGACTACATCTACATTGAAATAAAGGCCCTTAGTGGTGAGTTGGGAAGGAGGTGCGTGGACCGTGAAGGTTACTGCTCCATCAGTTGCCAGGTGATCTGTAATTTAGAGGGTATTATTTATAATGTCTTTGCAGTCATCCAGGCAGTCAGCATAGCTCCAACATTTGGCACATATGCAGCTTGTATCAATGGCTCATGAGGGGTGACTTTCCTTAAGGGTATCTTATTAGTGATGCTGGATATGTCTTGCAACCATAGTTGATGACATCTTTCAAATAATTCACATACAGTGGCAGGAAATAAATACAATTATGCCATGTCTCAGACTCTGGTCATCAGAGAATATGTGTCTGGGATGCTAAAGGCACTCTTCCACTACCTGGATGTATTTGGTGGTGTCCTACAGTATGCCCCTGAGACACTTGCTAAGATATTGTGTGTATGCATAATGTAACACAACATACTATTGAGAAAACAGTTGAAGCAGGAAGGATATATGCAGGAGGAACATCTGCTACCACACCAGGCAGTGGACAGTGAGCTAAATGAATAGTAAGCGGAAGACCAAGCAGCAGGGAATGACCATGTGAGACAATGGTGGGCCCTGTAACCTATACTACTGGCCAAGAGGTAGCAATAGGCACATGGCTTTGGACCATGGTAAAGCATATGCAGTCCTGCTAAAAGCAATGCACACAGACCTACAACCAGGCTGTGCTTACCCATGCATAGGCTGCTGGCACTGTGCATCAGACATAGACAACCCAGTACTTTTCCATTACTTATGTGTTTCTGGTTGTAATTTTGTGCTCCTCCTCACAGAAATATTCATTTGGGCATTCTTGTGTCCTGCTTCTAATTTTGCCTTTGTTGTCACAGTAGTACTGATGTTATGATTGGTTCACCATCTTTTAATGGGTTTATTACGTATTCGACATATGGATGCCAAGAAATTCCTTGATAGCTTCTCTGTCAGAGTTAAAATAAAACAGTCTCATGGCATGCTGCTGTTATTTTTGGGTCAGCACTGCCTGGATTTAGTGCAGACTGGATGCTAACAGTGCCTATGGGGTGCTTAACAATACTCTAAGCCTTGTTAAAGATCGGGTCTCGGTCTGTAGTAGTGCATAACCACAATTTTTTTTAACCATTTTTTAGCATAACCATGGTGTTCCACGCAGTAGAAAATTATTAATACTGATTCTGTGACAAGCCCTTTCAATGTAGAACTACAAGGATCATGGGATTTCTGAGTCAAAATGAGGAACGTATCTCTCAAATTTCACAGTGTCCATACTTTTATCTCACATAGTTGAGAGGTATGAATGAGAAAACTTCCTCATAATAAGGTACATTGAAAACTGTGGTGTGAAAACAGTTATTTTAGCATCCCTGATCATTTCTATGTTCAGGGCAAGTTCTTGAAGGATTGTCAGCACTATGACCAAACATAAATTAAATGACACACTGTTAATGATTTTGTTGGATTGCTCTGATCTGCTTTTCATTTTGGCTTTGTTCTCACAGTACTACTGATTTTTCCAACATAAGCCCCATTTAATTGATGTCAACCTCTGATTTTGCCTGCTGCCCCATTAACGGAAAAGTACCAGCAACCCAAATAACAAAGTGCAATGTACATGGCACAGTTGTTATTTGTGAAGGTGGGAGTGGGAACACGAGTGTGCAGTGCCTATCTCAAAGAACTGAGTGAGTGCTATAGTAACTAAAAACAACGTTTTGCAGTATGGGTTGATGTGGAAATGAAGGAAACTATTGTAAAATACTCTGTGAAGGGCCACTGTTCCTGTGTGTGCGTGTGTGTGTGTGTGTTTGTGTGTGTGTGTGTGTGTGTGTGTGTGTGTGTGTGTGTGTGTGTGTATGTGTGTGTGTTTGTGGAACTTGGCACTGATATGCACTTTTGTGGGAATGCTGGGACACAGATTCAGCAGGCTTCCTGTGCATGGCCCCATCTACAGGAGCAGCCTATCTCCAGAGTTTCACAGGTAGTAAACTGGCCTGGGTGGGAATGCATGTTCTACATCACCATGAATTACACCAGTTACCAGGTGTTCCAGTAGTAACATGCCTTAGTGGATGTTCTCACCTGCCCATATGCACCTCCCCACTAGATGTTACTATGAAAGTGGTGTTGCTGCATAATCTGGATCTAGGCCACAGACTCTGATGGCCATAGAGACTACAGCCAGAGGTAGACTGGCTATATGACACATGTCTGGCATATATCCCATGAGCCAGGGGGTCTGCATTGTGCCAGCAGGTAATGGAATATGTCCAAGATGTCAAACATTCAGGAAATCCACTACTGTAAGTCATCACATATATGCTATTCTCTGGGGGACTGTGGTGTTGCTATCCTGAGCTTCTGTGATATCTCTTCACATTTTCTGGATCATAGACACTAAAACAATTAGTTCTTGTGAGGAAATACCCATTGCAATAATGGTCACCAGTACACCATCCCACAGTCATCCCCATACCCTGTGGAGCTTGAAGTAGGTAATGAGGGCTGAGTCACCGAGGAAGACACATTTTGATGACTAGGTGTGTTAGGAAAAAAATGCCCATTAGTGGAGCTCTGTATAGCTTGTGTAGCTTCCTCAGGGTCAGAGGTCATGTCCACTGTGTAGCTATGGGATGCAGACTGTGTGGTTCCTGTGTCCAGCACTGGCATTGTACTCCCCTGAATGTGCCAGCTATTCACTGCCATCATAGTCAGTGTCAGACTCATCTCCATGAAGCAGTGGTATCCATGGTGCTGCAGCCAGATAATATCACCCCCGAAGACAGCAAAGCAGAACACCCAGTCTAAGTATTACCCATTACCTCTACTTTCTTACCAGTGCAGAAATAAAAGGGATGCTGAATAGTGTCAGTATCTTAAAAGATAACCTTAGGTGTCATGCACCTTCTGCCCCGATGTTATCTCATAACGGAAATATTTGTGTAAAACTATAGTAGAATCAGTGGCATATGCAATATCTTTCCTCCTCCTGAAGGCAGGAGGTCTGCTAGAGTAAAGACATCATAAAGGATATAAAACTTACAAAAACAGTCTGAGTATTGTAAATCTGAAAATAATGTAGTAATCTTAAGGTAGGAGGAACATAGTAATCTTTCTTCTGCATTAATTTATGTCATTGTATGGTTTCCTCATTAAAACCATGATCCAGCAACCCTGAGTCAGTGAAGAGCCCCATTTGATTACAACTTTTTTGTCACACATAGGTAGCTGGCAGAAGTAATGTGAGAGCTGGTGAAGACAGTGGCCAGTGTAGTTTGGGAGATATCCACACTCTATCACCCAAGTTTTTTTAAACTTGGAATTAGTTATATTAGTTTAGGATTTCAGGAGGCCAAGTTTCCTTCATTAGGGTATGGGGTGCTTGCTCTCAGAGGGGCCAGGTCTCCTTCCTTGGGGCATGGGGTGCTTGCTCCCATCAAAAATAACTCTAGCTTAATGCTTAGTGAATCAGCTTCTATAGATTATGGTCCTACAACAAACATTTGGTAATATAACCAACAGTATGCCCACTTTAAGCCAGTGGTTTTCCATTTCTTCTGTTTATTTACTGTCAGGAGATGACTTTAATAAGAACCAGTAACAGCTGGTCTAACCATGGCCATACAAAAAGGTAGGCGCTAAACTGTCACTTCAGAGAGTAAACTGAGACACACAATGGTGCTGTTTGATGCAAGAAAGAACTAACTTTCATGTATCATTGTGCCATCACTTTCTGTGACTTGATGGGAAAATTACAGTATCATTTATTCATTTATTAGCATTTATATTAAAATATATGTACAAAATATACAAACTGTCTCTTTTCCATTACTGAAAAAAAATACTAGAATCTCCATACAGATTCTGAAAATGACATGGCATCCCCTGACACTGTGGAGTCCTTTGACTCCATCAGTTATAATGCCATATGGAATACACTGGGAGGACTTGGCTGCCCTAAAAATTCATTACCATCCTAAGGTATTTACATGACCAAATAAAACCAAATATTTTCTATCCTGGTACAAAGGCAGATCCATTTATCATCTGAAGTGTTTTTATGCAAGGATGTGCTACTACCACTAACCATCAGAACACGTGTATATTATATAAATGAAATTACATATAATTGAATGCTCTAATGAGCAAAAATCCCGGAAATCGAGATGCATGCTGGTGGGTTGCAGTACAATGAAAAATGGAGTATTTGCCCTTTCCTCACTGTAGTGCAATTGCAGAGTTGGAATATATATTTAGTGGGGAATATCGTTTCCGATTTCCAAATTTTTGCTCATTAGAGCGTTCGATTATATGAACTTTCATTCATATAATATAGACCCTCAAGAACTATGTACTCATAGGAATGGACTCAGACAGCAGTACCAAGTGACAACTAATCATTTTTACATCTGCATTCATTCAAGGAAATTTCTCTATGATTTGCTGATTGTAAACTGAATGAATTTAAACTTGCGGATTTCTTTTCCTCATTTTGGAACTGGCCAGTCACATTTTACAGTGGAACTCACTGCCATTGCACTTTTTATTTATGCACTGACAATGACTCCAAGTGTTTGAGATTTTCATTTTATCTGCATGTTTACATGATGGTGGTGTTAATATATAACTAAGAGGAGTGTGAGGTCCCTAACATGAGTGGTGCAGGGGGGTAGATCCCCTTCCAAAATGTCTCTTTTGTTGTTATCATTATGCTGAAGAATCAGTTAGTTTGTTTCATTAACTTGAGGCTTTGGTGAACTGAGTCTTGATGAAAAATAGGAGAAACATTCAAAGCTTACGTTTTCAGTGTATCTGAAGTAGACTTCCAGTATGTTTATAACCATGGCATTCTTTCACCGATAAGGTCTGACATCCATGTTACAGTAGCTACCTGTGATGGAGGTACCTAATGTCTGGTCCTATCACTCAGTCTCTTGGGTGGTCTGTCAGTCTGTTCAAAGCCTTGGAAATTGCTCTTCAAAATTCATCATCATGGAGCACTCTGAGATGGTCAAGCATATCTTCCAGTATCACAGCCTCCAATCCTTAACAGTCACTGTAGTTAATGAGAGTCAGAACTGGACATAATGCACTGGTATTTCATTTTTGAAACTTGCTTTAGCAGGTCTTCCCTGATTTTACTATAAAAGGTCAAATAGATACAGATATCAAATATTATTATATTCCCGGCATTATCTTATGGATTTGAGACCTGGGTGTCTTACTATCTCTGCCTAAAACACCTGGAGAGGTCCCACCAATGCTACATTCAGGAAAATCTTCTGTTTCATTTGTGAGGATAAGTACACTAACATTAGTGGTTAAACAGAGGTATGTGCCACTAATACTAAGGCAAAACTCCCTAGGCATCAGTTTTGATAGACTAGTTGCTTTGGTCAACCGATTCATAACCCCCAAAACAGATTATGTATTTCCAAAACTACCACAGGCCAAGGGCCTGAGGTAGTCAAAAGAATACTACAAAGACAGTGATAGGATGCTTCAGTACAAATAAATTTGGACATCAAAAGTTGAGAGACATAGGCCAGCAACCAGTCCCACCATTGGTAAAACCTCTGCCAGTGGTAATGAGTACTGAAAAGAAATGCCTTATTTTTGACAATGAAAAGAAATGGGGAAATAAAGCCCCAAAAGGGGGTAAAAAATCCCAGAAAAGGGACAACAAATCCAAATAAATAGATAATTTTCCTACATAAAAATATTTATAGCTTTTTTAGTAACATCTGTGCATCCAGGAATGGAGTACCTGGTCACATCAGCACCCAATAGTGATCTATAGTATAGCTCAACATTATCTCCAGGTTGAGGAATTTCTACTGCAACTTAAATGAATAAAATAGCCAGGCATATAATACACTGATTCATGTAATCTGACCTGCATAATATGGCGTCATACACCTTAAAACTAGGATTTTTCTGCAATGGGCTTATCTATTCCAGTGTCACCTGAGTCTAGGGATTTACAGAGGTCTGCTGTATGCAGTACAGGTGTCAGCCAGCTCTTTGCCATTCCCCTAGCTTGCGCAACTGTTACATCAACATAATCACTAGACCAAAGACTTCATATGTGGCACTTTATACAGATGAGAATAAATTGAGGTGTCGATAATAATGAGATCTGCATACTGACATAGGTGCAGCTAGGATTATGCAATGTGCACATTTTTGGAACAATTTATTTATTGTATGCAACATTGTGTGCTAAAAGGTAAATGAAAAAAATACCTGGCATATTTATAGTCTTTCATTTTACTAAGTTATACATTTTGTTAAATGTTTTTGCATACTGGCTATTTTAATCCAGTTATTACAGGAGTTTTTCTCCATATGAAAAAGGTATACTGTCCAGAAACATGCCCTGTCTAGAGTGGAGGGGCTAAATGGAGATGGGGAGGAAAACTATAAACAGTTCCAAAAATCCTGGCTATGCCCCTGTGTACTGATGCTGAAGGAAATCATTTTAAATACAGTAAGAGGCACCAACATTCGAATGCAGCTGCTCCTTGCAGATGATTAGCACTGTGGCTCAGTTCTAATCATGCAGCATTGAAGTGCATGCAATTATATCATGCATGGCATATGCCCATGATGATGTCACTGTCACAGATTTCAGATGAAGATCACAGGTCACCAGTGTGATGATTTTAGGATACTGCTATTATATGTTATGCTATACATTATTTAGAGCACCAAATCAGGGTCTGGCCAGCATTTAACCACCGTGGTGTTATAGTGTTACTCTAATGGTAAAAACAGTGTGGTTTAAAGGAGAAGGTTCACATGAGTGATCTACAACACCAGTAGCATGGGAGCTGAAACTACCCAAAATAATCTAGCTTGATATGTGGTGGATGACTTGATGTATGCATACAAGATTGTCAGTGAGTCAGCTGTTTCTTAGCACCAAAACTGTTTGAACAGATTTACTGTACAAGCAACAAGAAAAGACTCATTCTGGTAACCAGTACGTGATGGCAAGATGTCTGCGTTGGGTAAGCTGACACACTTCACATAATGATCTTTTTGCACCGCAGTGTTTATTGAGAGCTCTATGTTCTAATTATATGAATAGACATGACTCTTGTGCTTGGAGACCAGGATGGCCCAGGGGATATAGTCTCTTCCTCACTGCTTTAGGGTTCAAGGTTCACTCTTTATGTTCAGTGACTATCAATGTGACATTTGCATGTTCTCAACATGTGTGGGTTTTCTGCAGTTACTCCATTTTCTTCTATGTCCCAGAAATATACTGATTGTTTGGCTACATTAAAATACCTATATAACTATAATGTATGTACAGTTTTCCTCATAGCCCATGTTGTGGCTGAACAGACACTGCATAAGACCACTGTGCTTAAACATTAAAATAAATAATTTTTGCTGGATTATTTGCAAGCATTGTTGAGTATTCATTGTGCCCTTCATTGTATGTGTATAGAAAAGCAGAAGAGTGGCTTTTCCTTCTTAATGTTCAGACCCACTTTATTCAGCGTAGCACATCCAGAATTTTTGTTTGAGTGCTGCTCATGATTGCTTCATAATAACTACATGGATGCCAGGTAAGTCTTGAAGACATACTGAAATAAGGGGCCTATATTATGTTATCGAATACTCATGTATTCCAAAACGTAATAGTCAACCCGTAAATGTTGAAAACGTCAAGCGTTGAACATTTCAATGGAGAACTCCGTACAGTGCGGAAATGGAAGTTTTCCATTGTCTGCACTGTATGGCGATTTCAGAGTTGGTATATTTAAGTAGCGGGGGTGTGGGGTGCAGGGGTGCTTGCCCCCCTGCTTACAGTGTTTAAATGGTTTGCTTGGGTGGGTTTTTGTATTTTTTGTAGTTGTTTGACGTTTGACGGTTTCGACATTTAGGGGTCGACTATTACATTTTCGATTTCGATAATGTAATATAGACCCAAAATAAGTGATGCCTAGACTGACTATGCCAACAGCATGTACCAGAAAGTGGATGGAATTAATGAAGACCTGTTTCCCAGCACTAAACTACTGCTCCTCCCTCAAGATATGGGAAATACAGAAATGACAACACCAGCAGCAGCATTCCAGCTGGGTTCTGGTAAGGCTTCTGCTGCTGGTTTGAAAAGAGCTGTAAAGTTGTTTATTAAAGCTTTTCTGTTTTCATGGTAGCTGCTCTGCTATTGCATTTGCACGAGGTAAAAAGGGAATAATTTATCTGCTTTTTTCCAATTTACATTTTAATTTAAAAAGCTTATTAAGCTGAAGCAAAGATCTACTGGCAACTTAAAACCATCTAATTGATTTCCTTCAGATGAGCTCTGTCTTCTTATTGAGTTATAATGGAGGAGAAGAGAACAGCTTTTCCATTACGGGACAAATTCACCTCAGACTGCCAATGCCCCAGAGACCTTGACTATACAAGAAGCAGAAGCTAAAAGCTTCTAGCTTGCACCTTTGAGCCAAGTTTTGAAAATCTGAAGAGTGTGGCATTCCTCTCTGACCTCTAGAAAATAGTTTAAAATGACTATATATTACTCTGTCAGGCTTATGTTTGAAATCCACTCCTCTGATACCAAATACTATGGCACAGACAAAGCATATAAATCGCACATTTTACATGTGTTTTCTCAGAATTAGATTAGCATTGCATTGCTGGAGAAATAAATTTGTTTTCATGGCACTGAATGCAAGTTGGTTTTAACCTTTAAGAAGGAGGCTAAGGCAATTTCTTCTATACATCTCACTCTGTCAGTCAAAACCCTGAACAATAGCTTTTCTAAAGAAAGAGAATGCAGACGTGGAAAGGCTAATGGATATAAGCAAACAATATGCATTTTTCTAGCAATTCCATTCTTTTTTCAATTAGGACTAGCAGAATGAGTCAAGAAACAGTTTGAGCTATCAGATAAAAGTGAAATATAAAATATTACAAGATGCTTTCACATTATGGACTCTTCTACCTTCCAGCAACACTAAGAAGGTAAGTCTTTACTCCCAAACATAGAAATGCTTCCTTGTTACCTTTTACATCTTTTCATACAGACACACACACACACACACACACACACACACACACACACACACACACACACACACACACACACACACGCACACACACACACATACACACACACACACACACACACACACACACACACACACACACACACACACACACACACACACACACACACACACACACACACACACACACACACACACACACACACACACACACACACACACACACACACACACACACACACACACACACACACAAACACACGCACACACACACTGAGAGAGAGAGGAAAAGGTAGAGAAAAAAAATGAAGTAAGAGGTGTGCTGGGGCTCTGTACCACAGTGTAATAATGAACAGGCACTTTTGCACCTTATTGACTAAAACTGACTTCATCCGACAAGTTAAAACACATAGCACAGCTACTCAGTTTCAGTCACTTGTCATCTGAACATGATTTATGTAACCAACTACAATTCATGTACATCTTTTACATTGGTCATGTATATCTTTTACATTGGTAAAACTAGCCAAAAAATCAAGCTAAGAAAATTCGACCAATTTATTGCCGTGAAATAAAAAGAGAATTGTAATAACTTAAAAACAGTCATAGTTTAAAGTGTTCCATTGTTTTCAGTGTATTTTTGTTTGTTGGAACAAGTTTCATTAAATGAATAAAGAGTGTATTTGAAGTTCAAACTGAATCAATGGAATTTGCAGTCAAAGAAGTTATTAGATGCCAATGCACCTCTAAGCTTGAATGATATCTTGAACATAAAACTTTTATTAAAGGGTAGAATTGTTAAATAAAGTGAAAAGAAGCTGAATGGAAGTAAATACGAACTAGAGGTTGATTTTCTGTGTTTTTACGATTTTTTACTGGATTTTTATTTTGCATGATGTCTCATCACTGCGGTGGTGGTGCTGCGGTAGCGTTGTCGCCTCATAGTAAGACGTCCTGTTCGATTCTCAGTTTGAGCATCTTCTGTGTGGAGACATGCGTGAATGGGCGTACCTTCATTGAAGGTTGTGCGTCAAGGCTGGCAACTCGGCACATAAAGATCTGCTGCCAATCATTAGCGGACCAGAGTTCCACTGTGGCGACCCCTAACCGGGAAAAGCTGAAAAACACAACAACAACAACATGATGTCTCATCATTTACCTGGATCATATGATGAGTGACTGAAGTTATTCAAGTGGTTGCACAGTGTGTTGTCACTAGCCTGATGAAGTCCAGTTTTAGTCAACAAATGATTAAACTGCTTACTTGGAGAATCTATGAAAAAAACAAAAATAGGTACATGCTTAGAAGGGTGTCTCATGATGAATAAAAGAAGGAAAAGATGCTGAGATAATACTCCTCCTTAGGATGAATTTAGCAAAGAGTGTGAAAAGGTAATGATAAACATTGACAAACTACTGGATGCATAGTTATTAGATCACTACAGAAAAAAAATCTTTGAATGCACAGGACATTGTAAGGCCTTACTTTGGGTACTATATCAACATTTGGTGGCCATATATCGAAAGGAAGAGTTTGCAATGGTGAACTATTAAAATGATGAGGAGAAGGGAAAGACTGGGATATAAGGAGACATTTAGGTTGGCGTGCATGTCCTGGAAAAAGAAAAGAAAAACAAACATATTTTGAACACACATCAGTACTAATGAGGAAAAGAGATGAGAGAATGGAGTTAGGCTTTCAATAAACCTCATTGTCAAATGCACATTGAAATGTAATGAAAAATCAGTTTTAATGATGTTTTGATGCCACAACATATAAAAAGAAAAAGCATTACCTTCATACAGAACTGCATATTATTTTTAGATGTGAGGTAACAGCATATTATATGCTTTTGTAGCAGCTTTTGTGTGTTTTTACTCTGAAGAGAACTAAAATCTACAATTTTGTTTTTAAGCTGCTGTTTTGTAAATGCCACCATTTGTCAATGCAAAAAGGCCATTCTGATCTGAAGTTGATTGTAAATTAAAATGACAGTAGGCGGAATTCAATTAAGCCTACACGGAGTGATTTTCCATGTAGGTATAGTGGCACAGAGCTTACACGGAAGTAAGCTGTCGTGTGATCCAGTAAACAGATCAGAGGGGCATGCACGAGAGTGCAGACACGGAAGTGTCCATGGCATGCAAGTCACCTCATAAGCAGGTGAATTGCATGAAAATGAGGGTGCTGGAACAATCCAGCAAGCAGATACGCAGTCCTGCAGACCCCATGTTGGTGTCGGACGTGTACATGGAAAATAGTGTACAAAAGAATAAAAATGGAACAGGGCTGTAAAAGTCCATCTAGAAGGTCAAGAATTGCATAAAAGGCATAGTTATGTGCAAAACTATGCCCTGTGTGTCCAAAATAATGAAATATATATATTTTTAATACTCATATTACATTTACACGGCATGCAGCAGCACACAAACATGCCATTATGCAAAAAAAAAATATTAAAAAGTAAAAATAAGAAATATTTGAGGATAATGCATTATAGGACCCTGCATGGATTATGTACAATAGTAGATTTCAGTGGTTGCTAATGAGGCAGGCCCTGGAATAGTGAAATATTCAGATTGTTCATCTGCAAACTTGCAAGGTCAAGGTAGGCTGTATGGACTGCCTTTCCTCATCAATGGCCTTGGTGACTGTTCAAGTTCAAAAGGCATGATCTTCCTTGACAAAAAGTCCCCTATGGCTGAGATTAAACAGCTGCCTTATGTTCATTTTTGATGCTGTGTTTTAGAGAGTGCAGCTTTGGGATAGTTATCTTTTGCACTGAACCTGTCTGCCAGATTTTTGTATCATTTTGGACTAACATATCTGGGAGTTTCCTGAAAAAGGCCTTATGATTGTCCTTGAATCCATGGCAGATTTTATGAGTATTTTTTACTAATAATGATCAGGGGTGACTTCTATCATGTAATAGCTTTTGTAAAGTTTGTTAATAGTCTTGGTTTATTTGGGATTGCCTGATTTCCGGGCCTTGAAGGATACCACACCAGTCTTGAGTAGTGTGGTTCTTCACTATGGTCTTTTTGTTTGGGTGATCAGATCATTTTGTCCCCATGTTTGTGACAATGAGATCTAGTATATTTAACAGTGACTAGCTGTTCCATGGCATTGAATTTATGAACTCAGGAACTAGAAAGTTAGGGCTTGAGTAATGTTCCCAGTCTATATTTGGTGGTAGTTGATCACCCAATATGAT
The DNA here is from genome assembly GCF_019279795.1 of Protopterus annectens. Lineage (NCBI taxonomy): Eukaryota > Metazoa > Chordata > Ceratodontiformes > Protopteridae > Protopterus > Protopterus annectens. The sequence continues at coordinate 753,772,561 of NC_056725.1, read as the reverse complement.
GGTGTTTGATACATTTATACCCTCCAGTCTGTCTTCAGGAAGTGTGTGGGGTTCCCTGAGTTTGAGAGGGTGGCCTGTAGCATGCACAATTTGTGAGCAGTTTTGCCTATGGTTAGTTGCACCTGGATGGTTTCACCAACCTGGAGGTGTGGGTATCCTTTATGAATATGGATACTCCTTTGAGGTAAAACCTAATAGTGCCGGGGTGCTCTCAGGAGCCTTGAACCAGGTTTCAGTTACAGCACAGACATCGATGTTCTCCTGACTGAGGGCCTCCTCTCGCATTTTGAGATTTAGACTTCTGGCAGCTTGAGCAGCATTACCCCAGTTTCTTCCCATTTTTTTTTCTAGGGTGGTAGGTTTAGAATTTGAGCCTTGCCTAAAAGGCGCAGCGTGGCTTGTCAAGCATGTCATCCCAGACACTGGATCCGAATGACACCAGACATTAAGCCAATTGTTAAAGCTGATCAGTCTCAGGTCGTTCACACCAGCATGGACAATGACTGTGTCATATTTGTACTTGCGTGGAGTGACCGTGCTGCTGTGTTATGTGGCGGATTCTAGCGCCCGATGTGACCCTCTCCTTGTTCAGCCTGGTGAGTGGGACATCAGTGTGTCTGACTATGGAGTCACCTATGACAAGTATGTTTGGTGTTGTATTTGGCCTTAAGGGCTGTGACTGCTTTGCACACTGCTTTTGGTTTATGTGTTGCTTGTGGGTGTCTTGAGGTAGCAGTTGTTTGGGTGTCTGCTTTGGAGGCCTCTGCTGTTTAGATAAATTTTTACTCAGAGCCTCCGAGTATGTCTTTGTGTGTTTATGTGTTTGATTCAGTGGAGTGGTAGCATTACCAAGTGGTAGCTTGGGTTGTGGTTTCCACTGGCTCAGGGGCCTTGAAGGATACCACACCAGTCTTGAGTAGTGTGAAGTTTGCTTTAGAGAAGTTCTTCACTTTGGTCTTTTTTGTTGGGGGTGGGGGCGGGATGTGGATTTCCAGTGAGATTAGTTTATGATCAGATCTCACCAATGAGGGATATACTTCCGGTGTGGAGCATTTTGTCCCCATGTTTGTGACAATGAGATCTAGTATATTTTCTCCTCTCGTGGGAACAGTGACTAGCTGTTCCATGGCATTTGAATTTATGAACTCCAGGAACCGTTGGGCTAGAAAGTTAGGGCTTGAGTAATGTTCCCAGTCTATATTTGGGTAGTTGAAGTCACCCAATATGATGGTGTTTGGAGATACATTTATACCTCCAGTGTCTTCAGGAAGGCTGTGTGGGGTTCCTGAGTTTGAGAGGTGGCCTGTAGCATGCTACAATTTGTAGAGCAGTTTTGCCTATGGTTAGTTGCACCTGGATGGTTTCCGAGCTTTGCGTTGCCACCAACCTGGAGGTGTGGGTATCCTTTATGAATATGGATACACCCCTCCTTTTGTAATGGGGCGGGCATGATATGAGGTAAAACCTAATAGTGCCGGGTGCTCTCAGGAGCCTTGAACCAGGTTTCAGTTACAGCACAGACATCGATGTTCTCCATACTGAGAAGGGCCTCGAGTGCGTGCATTTTGAGATTTAGACTTCTGGCATTGAGCAGCATTACCCTCAGTTTCTTCCCATTTTGTTTTCTAGGGTGGTAGGTTTAGAATTTGAGCCTTGCCTAAAAAGGCACTATGGGGTGGCAAGAGCCTTAGCCAATATCCGGAATCCCAGGGGTGACAGGTGCAAGCCGTGCAAGCAGCGTGGCTTGTCAAGCATGTCATCCCAGGCAGACAGACACTGGATCCCCTTTGAATGACACCAGACATTAAGCCAATTGTTAAAGCTGATCATCTTGTCTCTATATTTTGGCATCATTCTTGGTGAAGGAAGGATACTGCTCATGGATAGGGTCATACCTGCCTGGGGTACCTAATCAGAGAGCTCCTCTAAGTCTCTTTTCATGTAGTCCAGGAGGTAACGTCTCAGGTCGTTCACACCAGCATGGACAATGACTGTGTCATATTTGTACTTGCCGTGGAGTGACCCGAGTGCTTGTGTTATGTGGCGGATTCTAGCGCCGATAGGCAGCTTACTGTGACCCTCTCCTTGTTCAGCCTGGTGAGTGGGACGTCAGTGTGTCTGACTATGGAGTCACCTATGACAAGTATGTTTGGTGTTGTATTTGGCCTTAAGGGCTGTGACTGCTTTGCACACTGCTTTTGTGGTTTATGTGTTGCTTGTGGGGTGTCTTGAGGTAGCAGTTGTTTGGGTTTCTGCTTTGGAGGCCTCTGCTGTTTAGGTAAATTTTACTCAGAGCCTCCGAGTATGTCTTTGTGTGTTTATGTGTTTGATTCAGTGGAGTGGTAGCATTATGTGAGGCTGGTTTTGTGGTGTGTGTAGTTGCCTTCTCCTCCTGTCTGGTCTTGCCAGTCCTGAGTTGAGAGAGCTCAGCCTCCAGTTTGGCTAAATAGCTGCATCTCTCGCAAGTATTTGTGTTATGTGGGAGGAGGAGAGGGTTGTCTGTGTACATGAGGCAGTTATAACATTGCCTCAAGATTCCCAGATTCACCAGCTGGACCGGAGAGAAGATTGACAACTGACCTTTGGACATGCTAGAATAATATTGGGAATTCCTTAATTGAAAACAAGGGCCAGTGGGAGTGAGGGTGTAGTGCTTTTAATTTTTAGTGCTGACTTATATAATTGCTTTAGTGAGCAAGTGCCAGGTAACTTGAGTGCAATGTGTTACAAGTAACTAAATGCAGAAATGACAAACAGTAACTTTCTTTCAAGTGAAACAAGGAAATAAGTACAGTAAGCAATGCAGATATCACTAGTGATCCACAGAAGCTGAGAAGTTGTATTAGGTGGAATTAGCTTCCAGGAAATAACAAGCAAACAAACAACAAGCATATAAACAAAGCTAGATTCAGCAGGCCTGGATCTAGTCTATGCTAGAGCAAACAAGGTGAACCAATTTCAGTAAGATACAGTTCAAATATTCAGGCACTATAAACCTTTAACCAGAAATTCCCAGCTCAGAAGGGCAGAGTCCAGCCTCTTCTCCCACAAGAGTGCAGACCACGAACCTTCTTAATGTAAAATAACTGGCCTGAAGCCCAAGTGCCTAAACCAGAACTAATACACTTGGACACTGGGCTCTCAATCAGCAGTTCCCAACTTAGAAGGATGAAAGCTACCTGTCCTGCCACCACAGTGCTTGCCACAAATCTTCCTAATGTAAAACAACTGGTCTGAAGCCCAAGTGCTTAATCCAAAAGACTTGAATGATAGCTACACTTTAATCAAGTTACAACCAAGCAGTAATAAATACCATTGAATACTTTAGAGAATGTCTGGATTAGTGCTCATGTTACACAAACAAAGCTAGATCCAGCAGGCCCGAATCCAGTCTATGCCACAGCAAACAAGGCGCACCAACTTCAGTAAGAAACAGTTCAGATATGCATGCACTATAAGCCTTTAACCAGAAATTCCCAGCTCAGAAGGGCAGAGTCCAGCCTCTCCTCCCACAAGAGTGCAGACCACGAACCCTCTCAATGTAAAATAACTGGCTTGAAAGCCCAAGTGCTTAAACCAGAATTAATACACTTTTAGAATAACAGACACTGAGCCCTCAATCAGCAGTTGTGTGCACTTATCTGTATGCAAATGAACTGGGGTTACTCTATAGCAAAACTGGGCTACTCTGTCTCTGCAGATAAAATCTGTGTAGCACCAGAACCATATTGGTGTCCACAGAAGAACTAACTGACATCAAAAAGGGGTGTGTCACTATATGTGTAAGCTGATTGGAGCTCAGCAGTGCCCATTTGCACGGCACGCCTCTTGGCTAAGCAGGGATTGTGTGTCCAGTGTTGCTAAGCTTTGTTTAGCTATGGGGCACATGTTTTAGCTGGTTTGAGCTATGCTAAGCATACCCATGCATGGGGTGGGGATGTCCAGACTGCTGAGCATTGTTTATACCTGTAGCATGGGTTTGCATGCCACGCCACAGTGCTTAGCATGGTAGGCAGTTTAAAAAAAAAAAGGAAATTGCCTGGGAAAGCCAATCATGTAGAAAATACTGATAATTCCTGTTCCATTTACACTGGCCCATTCAAACCCCTCAATGATGTACCTGGCAAGTAGAATGCATCATAGTTAGCCAATCACACAGGCTGCGTCTGCAGCACACCACTATAAAGTATGCATACACCGTACAATCTGATTTTTCCCCCCACATTCTGCACCACTGGAGTACAGACTTGGAAATTTTAACTGATAGAATGCTAGGGGCTGCTGCTGCTCTGCTACATCTGCATGTGTAGAGGCTGAGGTCAGTGTTGATGCTGCCACTGACAACAGGCCTAGACTGAGAAGGAGAAGACTGTTCAGGCCCAGGGTAACTTTTCAGGAGCTACATCGCTGGAGATTGTAGACTGCACCAGGATGGACAGGGACATACTACAAGAACTCACCAAGCTCTGCTACCCTCAACTCAGACCCAGAACCAACAGAGGGGAACTCATCCTAGAGGAAACAAAGATATGTGTAGCCCTTAGAATACTAGCTACAGGTACTTTTCCAAGACCAACTGGGGACATGATGGTGGTCTCACAGGCATCTGCATCCAAGGTACTCCACCAGTTCCTGTCTGCCATGCAAACACATGCCAGTGAGCACATTTATTTACCCCACACATCTGAGGAGAAGGCCAGCATTATGCATCTCTTTTACCATGTAGCACACTACCCTGAGGTACTGGGTGCCATAGACTGTACTTATGTACACATCAAAGCATCACCCATGAGGAGGGTAGAGTCTACATCAGCCACAAGGGGTATCACTCCATCAACTGCCAGGTCATGTGCAGTGCCCAGGGCATCATCATGAATGTGTGTGCTGGCAGCCCTCACAGTTATCATGACTCCCATATCTGGCATGCATCACAGCTGTACCAGATGTTTGTCTGAGGGACATCCCGTATGGCCATCTAGTGGGGGATGCTGACTATGCACTGGAACCATGGATGATAACACCCATCAGAAATGTACACATACCTATGAAAGAACACCATAACAAGGCACATGCATAAACTAGAAGCATTATAGAGCATGTGTTTGGGCTGCTCAAGTCATTGTTCTGGTGCCTCCATATATCTAGTGGAGACCTGCAGTACTCTCCAGCCATGTGTGCACAGATGTTCACAGTATGTACCATGCTACACAATATGATCCTGTGGAAAAAGCTGCTCCAGGATCATCACATGGAAGGGACAAACAGCCCTCCACCAGTGCTAAACTCCCCACAGCCACACCCACAGGGGGACTCAATGGAGAAACTCCCTGAGGCTGTCCCTGTAGGCAGATGTGGGTATGCCCAGTATGCCCTGGCCTTGGCAAAGGGGCAACGCATAGCACATGCACTGACAACCTAGGGTCCTAGGGACTGACACCTTACTCCAACTCTTATACATAGTAAAAAGGATGCCAGCCACATCACACAACCTGTACCTTACCATGTATTGGCTGTATACTGCATGCATCAGACAGACTAAGCCCTGCAAAACAGGTATCACAACTGTTGTGTGCACAATGTAAGTCACTCTCCATTACAACAAATGTACGGGGTACTAGACTATAGTTGCTTATGTATGGACCTGCTGCATTTATGCAAGGGAATAGAGTGGGCAATTGGGCTACTTGCAGAGAACAAACAGCTGTGTGGGACAACAGGTACTCTGTCCAATACTGACTGCCTTATAATATGCAGTAGGCCACAAGGCAGCAAAACCCATGGTAGTGTGTAAGAGAAGTGCCAAACAGCGGGGTCATAGGACAGACGCACGACTCACGGTGCTACAGTCCCCTATCCCCAACACATCAGTGTTCACATGCAACTGCAGTACCACAGTATATGTTTGTAAGGATATATCAGCAGACCACACACTCCCAGGGCTGTCCCACACAACCTGGCTACATGTTATATTTTCCACAATGCAGGGGTCAAAGTGTACATGTCTATCTGCTGTTGATATTGTGAGGAATTAAAACGCACTTTCTGGTGGCTGTTGTGGCTCAGTGGGCTAGGTACATCAGCATGGTTGAGGGTGTTCAGGGTTCAAAGCTGGATGCACCTACAACTTTTGCATGTGAGGTACTCCTATGGTATGAGTCCCACACACTGTCAACATGTCGCAATCTGTTACTGCAAGAAGGGACAGAGGGCCAAACTTACAGGCATTATACATGCTCTGAGTAACCAAGAAGGTGGCTAGTATAACAGCAGGTTGCAACAAGTCAGAGTAGCAGCAGGATGTAAAGGCCAGCACTTAACTGTGTCAGTATGAACAACAGTTCAGTGGACACCATTTAGTAGTATATTACCAGAAAAACACAACTGTCTGAGGAGCAGAGCAGACATAAGGAGCGGAACGCTGGACATCTTGCAAAACATGTACAGTCAGAGGTGTGAAGACTGTAACACTGTGTGTGATGTTACATCATGTACCCCAGTCACAGCATACCTACAACCACTTAGAACAGAAAATATGGACAAAGCCATAAACAGGACTGGGACAAAGGCCCAAATAAATATAAGGAGAAGGATTAACTACTGGCCAGACAAATGAAGAAAGTGCAGAGAATAACAGGTGGTTCAGTAGCATGGGTTCTTTGGTGTGCATGGAGTCAGTAACACAAATGTCTGTCATCAGTTCCTCACATCAATCTATAATGATTTGCCACTGATGTACCAGAAAATTGCAATGCTATGTAAAGCATACCATACATATGATGCAAATCCCTGTACAGTCTTTTACTATCTGTATACGCCCTGGGTATGAGTCATATATTACGTTCAGCACACAGCCGGGGAATCCCTTGTACATAATATCAGGGAGGTGTTGAACTGATGAATCAGGTGCAGCAGCCAATTAGCTGTAGCACACAAAATCCTGGACTGGAGTACAAATAGGTCTGGCCTGGATTCACCTTGTAAGTACTGACAGTCACACTGGGCATGGTCCTATACTTAACTAATTTCAGCACATGTCTGATCCCTCATCTGAACTGAGATGTGAAAATATGTCTGTGCATGCAGACAGCTATGTATATGTATCTGTCTCTCCCTATCCCCCTCAGACATGATTACCCTTATCTATCAGTATGTGGCATATATATATATATATATATATATATATATATATATATATATATATACACACACACATATATATATATATATATATATATATATACGTAACATAACAGATAACACACACACATATTATATATATATATATATATATATATATATATATATATATATATATAAATATATATATAGCTACATAGGTGTACAGTGATTTACACCCTCCACATATATCTATCTAAAACAGTTACATAAAGCATACATGCACCTACATCTAACTTGATATCCCTGTGATACACACACACACACACACATATATATATATATATATATATATATATATATATACACACACACACACACACACACACACACACACACACACACACACACACACACACACACACACACGTGTATATGTGTGTGGGGATACATGAATGTCCACACCTACACACAGAATGCTGGGGTTAACTGCACCTGCACACACAACTGCTGTCTGTTGGAAAAAGACCACAGCCACATAATGACATAATCCACCCAACCACAGAACTCTGTGCTTGTGGAATCTCACACTGTAGACAGACAATGGTGAGCAGGTAGTGTAATGTGCAATGGCTGCAATGTAGGACTTGGACAGGTCATATTGTCACTGGCCAATTCTCCACCTAGCAAACTGCAAACGGCCAGAAATGGTGATACTGGTAACTGTGCACACATAGCAGGGGTATTAATAGGTACCCCCACTGCTATGACACTATATACAATAACAGCATAAAGCAGGTTTATTCTGCAGGCCACACAGGCTGTGTAACACAAGGCCACTTTGCCTAGCTCACAAGTAATGTGGCTGCAGCCACATGCACACCAAATGTAACTGGTGGTGTTTGCAACTAATACTGTGAGCTGTAGTGTGTAAATGTAGGTAGGTAGGAGTTCTAATCTCACATCAGACACCGTGTGTGTGTGTGTGTGTGTGTGTGTGTGTGTGTGTGTGTGTGTGTGTGTGTGTGTGTGTGTGTATGTAGGTATTTCCCATACAGCAGTACAGATGTGCCCATCAGGCCTATGTCTATGCAATGGTCAATCATTGTATGGCCATGTGACTAGTGTCATCCACAACAGTGGCCTCCCTGTCAACATCTGTTGATGTCATCCACCTTAGCACTGGCAGACACTCTCAAAACAGATACGCTTCATGGTGCATGTGATAAGTACTTACTGCTGTAGTGTATACTACTAGATAGGTAAGGGTTCTAATCTCAATAAGGGTGTGTGTGTGTGTGTGTGTGTGTGTGTGTGTGTGTGTGTGTGTGTGTGTGTGTGTGTGTGTGTGTGTGTGTGTGTGTGTGTGTGTGTGCATGTGTATGCAGCAGTGTATCTATCTCACCTATCTGTGTGCAATGGTTATACATTTTAAGGCCCTGTGAGTAGCTGCTGGACTTAAATAGCCCACATCTACATACACATAATGGCCTGTGAGTAGCTGCTGCATCTAAATAAACCATGCTATCTGCCATCACCTACATTTGTAGGTACAAAACACCTAGGTGACACATATCAATGGTAGCATGCCTTGTCATTGGGTGTGCATGCAGGATTACACTGTCCAGCCCCATCGTTCCTGACATACTGTTCTACACATATGCACCTAGCTAACCATGCACATATACAGCCTTACCTTGCTGATGTCCTATTTCCACTTTGCTGCCATGTCACCCTTAGCCACTGAATTTCTGCCAAGTCTCCACAGCATAGCCACTCAGATCCCTGGAACAGAAACATATAAAGTTCTGAGAGACACCTATCAGTGTCTGCAACACTACTGCCAATCTAACATCATGCAACAAAGGTGCAAACATTTTGATGTGTACTCATAACACATGCCAGCATACAGCGCCTGTAATGGCATAACACTACCACACTACAAAATGGCATGTAATGTGATGTAGTCACCCTGTGCATCAGACACATATTTGCATATCCCTGCATTGATGGTGTGGATAGCAGGAATGTGGCACAGGTATCATCACATGCACAGGGTGTGGTGTGGGGGTGCCAGAGGCCTAGGCTGTGCCAAACAGTTGACATAGTGTGTGTGAGTCAGGAAGGGGTGCTGGTCTGCTGGGCCATGGAGAGGTGGCATGTGCGTCGTTGGTGACCTGCATGTGACAATGATGTCTGAATGTGTGCACATACACAGTCAAGCCATGTGCTAGCCCTACATGTGGGTATATTGGACAGCTGTGGACAGTTCACTGTCTCTGGCCATGAACATGGAAACTGGCTCTGCCAAGAGTGGCACTGGCACCACTATGCCCAAGGTCAGATGCAGTACTAGTCATTGATGGTGACTGGTGTCTGCTGAGCTCATGTCACTCACGGGACAACCCAGGATCATGTACCCATGGCCTGCTGTGTTGTGGGGTGGACAGCACCCTCCCTTCTGTAGTGCTGGAGGTACTGCCACTTCAGGAGCATGAATGTGCATGGCCACATGGACTATCATTAGATGTTGTTGCTGACCTATGGCCATGTGTCTGACACCCTACTCCCACCACATGTTTTAGCACAGACAATGTGTGGTCAAGGACTGACAATGTCTTACCCCATTGTCTGTCCACTACATCAGTGAAACCATGCATGGCATCACCAATGTGATGGATGGAGTCATGGATGTCATCCAGTGATGTATCCATGATCCTGAGCATCCATCTGGTGTTGCGATTGGAACATGCCTGTGACTCCATGATGAACCTAAACATGCGTTGAATGACCTGTGATGTGACACCTGTGACATGTGGTAGATGGGCAGGAGTTCTCCTTTGAGCACCCCTGTCAATCTGCCTGTGTGGGACCACACCATGTCACCATGTCTCTGGCTATGTTTAGTGTCTACACTCATTGATGTCACAGTTGCCACACTCTCCTGTTCAATGTTGCTGCACTCTGACTGGCCGGTATCTGTGGCCGCAGGGGACTGGGTATGTGTGGGCATCCTGACTCTGTGCAAGAACACTGGGGGAGGAAGTGGGATGTGAACTCATGGGACAGATTCAGCCCCTAACATCCCCACCTGTGCCTCACTATGGCCAGCATCATCATCAGAGTCCAATGAGACACTGACATCAGGTTGTGAGGAGGACAGACTCCAAGCCCCATATTCACCTTTGAGGAGGAAGACAAAATAAGTACATTACTACCTGCACTATTATGTATGGTAATCCACACACATACACCTACAGGTGAGGAGCCACAACTGCATTACACATACCACATCTTATTTCTGATCCCATGCACAACACACAAGCAGACTACAACATACACAGACAAGGCAGGCTCTTTATAACATGCACTGCAGCAATGTCCAGTTAATGTTGCTAGTAGTAAATACCTGTGTGATATGCAATATGTCAGTGTATGTGATAGACCTACATCTAAAACACAGTGCACCCATCTTGAGCATACTATGCCAGTTCTAGTATCACTGTGTCAGGTATGTACCATCTCCCTACTGTGTGTGACAGGCATCTGTGAGTGATTGCCTCCTGTATAGCAGACTGCATAAACCTTCTCAAAATTAAGTGCAAATGTGTTACTGCTCCTGCAAATACACAACTGTGATTACCCATTCAATGCACGTCAGTTAACCCCTCCAAAATTGAACATACAAGTATTGTACTCTGGCTAAGCATAACAGTTGTGCCTAGGGCAAAATGCCAGCCATTAACATTCTTAGGGTATATATGATCTGTACAACAACAGTATCACACTTACCAGGCACAGAATCTTGAACTCCGGCCACATCTAACGTACCTATGGAAATGTGAGGGGGAGGTATTGTCAGAAATAACAAATGTGTCATTGTTACTAATATATGTGTGTATATCAACATGTACAGTAGCTAATGTAATACTGCCTACTTTGCTGACATTCTGAGCATGTGTGCACAACAGTGCATTAAAACCAAACCACCTCCCCAATGCAGATAGACTTGACACCCATGTACTAGTATGCAGAGGCTGCTACATTGAGTGATACTGTATTACAGTGATGAACACAGGAAGCTTACCTGGGCACTCTTCTGCTGTGGATGCTGTGGCACCGACCTCTATGATGTATGGGGTGATGGATCCTTGGGAGCTGGTGGTTGTTTCCAGTTTTGCCAGAAAGTCTTCTGTGGCCAAGAGTGGTTGTTCTGCTGCAGGCCCTCCACCGGTGGCAGCACGGTCTCTAGACACAGCGGCAGCCCATTGCCATACAGCATTGACCATATCTGTTGCCAGGCATCAGACTTGCCTTGAGGTTCTATCCTGTAGGCCTACTTGGTTGACTGCTGCAATGAGGTCAGCCCGCAGTGCTGCATGCTGGTCACAGTGCTGGTGAGTCCCGGACAACAGAATATTGTGATGCAGTCTGAGGCCATCCTGGATGACATTATTTTAGCCTCTGAAAATGGGGGGTGCCTCCCTTGATACATCCTTTCTGAAAGACAACAAGAGGACAACACATCACAGGACCAGATACGTTGATATCCCCTATGTATAGACCCCACACATCCAAATTGGCCTGCACTATCTACTGCTACCTCCCACGCCATACCCCACAGTCTATCAAAACACTATGCATGTCTCTATCACCACCATAGTAGCAATACCAGTTATGTCCCTGTGTGCCATGACAGAATATGCTGTATGTCTCCACACCCATCAATGTTGTCTACTATGGTGTGTCCCCTGTGGACAAAGTGCCACTACTATGCCCTACGGCCACTGTCAGACACATAGGTGTGTGTTATTATAACTATATGGGGACAGTCCAGCAACATCAGTGTGCCACAATGACAGACAGCATGCAAACCTGCTGTAGTATATCCTCCCTGTAGGTGTCATACCACTCCAGTACACAGATGTTTGCGCCTGATATATGTGGTCCTTTTGGTACAAACTTGTGGATATCTGGCAAGCGGTTGGCTAATAACTGATGGTTCTTCAGAGAATATAGAGAATCTGGCTATCACATGCCAGAATCCTCAGAAAACAGTTATGCTACAGTAATAGCTGTTACTCTATTCATACTCTTACTTTGGATGACCAATATGTTCACTCTGTTGCTGAAGTTTGGCCTGTGTCCCCCCAGTAATGATGACTATGACCTGACATCCTGCTGTAGGGGGTTGCCAGGTATGTTAGTCATAGCTCTTAAGCAGTGACATACAAATGTTGACTAAACTGTGACCTAGCCAGAGTACATCTGGGACAGTCAGGGACACCTTTACAATGTCTGAACTATGCCTGCATGACATTCACAAACTGAGAGGAGCTGTATGACAGTACATCATGTGATGTGACAGCTGTGTCCACCCTTACTTCCTGTCAATAAGTCAAACACATTATCCAGTAGAATTTGTACAGGAGCTGACAATTGTAGGAGGGAGCAAGAGAGCCACAGCTGTGATGTAATTCACAACAGGCACAGTTGAGAGGGATGCCTATAGCTGTTGGACAGCAGAATATCACCAACATGTCATTCCTAGAAATGCACTACAGGCCTAGTGTTGTAATCCTTACTCCCCATAACTGCATCCTCCCATCTGCATCCCATTATATGGGGACTTCTATTACATACCTGGTAGAGTGATGTAATCCTTTTGTGCACAACTCCTCAAGACAAATGCTCCTGAAATCATAATCTGTCTTGGTAAAGCAAGTTACAGACCTGTTTTCCATAGGCAGCTGCTTAGCTTTTGTAGATAATGTTCAATAGCAGGTGATTGCCTGTGCACCAATCTGTGACTCAGACTTGCTAATTGCATGTAGAACAGCTGGGTAACACTTTTATTAGCCAATGACATGGCACAACAGTGCAATATTTAAAGCCGTCATGTAGGCTGTGGAGACTACAACATCGCAAAGGGTAGGTACAAATACTGTCCACTGTTGAGATTTATGAGGTATGTCCACAGTTTTGTATGCTATGTTTGGCCATTGTCAGATGACTTTGTGATTATATGGCAGTTCAGTGTTAAACATTGTGGGTTGAGGTCAATAAGGGGAAGAGACGTGAGTGTCAAACATCATATTCATCAGAATATGTATGCTGCTACAGTAGCTGTTGGTCTATCAGCTCTGAATGTTTGTAAGGGGCAGACTGTGACGCATGTCCCTGTCACTTGACCTTTGCCTCCACCCCTTTATGTATGGGTGTTTTGTGGATCCCTTATTCTAGGGGGTTGTGAGGCATGGTAGGTCTGTGGCAGGTAGCACACATACCGCTGCATATGTTGCAGTCTGCAGTTGCTGCTTTTTGCCTAGGATTCATAGTGGGGAGTGTGAACACTTTGGAGGACAGCAAGTTGTATGTGTCACTGAGGAAGCAGTGTCAGCTCTGTCGTTATAGCAGATCCAGGGTGAGGGTACCCATAACAGTCCAGTCAGGGCATGTGCTTAAGGTACATCTGTTGTATAACAGTGACAATCAGAGAGTAGTAGGCGAGATATAGGTAGGCTATACGAATATGTACAGTGTGTTCCTACCTATAGGCCTTTGACTTGCTAACATAGGGAGCAGTTAAATCAGTAGCAGCAACATGTTTTGATGAAAATTGCATGAGTCAGTCATTATTTGCTGTATTCACAAGAATGTAACTGAAGTGCAACACACTGGATTCGAACCCAGGACTGTGGGTGGCAAAATGTACTGCATGCAAGGCATTTAAAAGACTGAGCTATTGAGTCACTGCTGTAGCAGGTGTATTTGCAAGATATATGGATATGCATACAGTCTGTGACACCGGAATTGCAATAGCATGTGTTTTCTGATGGGTATGAGGTGTGATACTGAAATGTCTGTCATGATCTTGTAACCTCAATTTTTAATGACTTGCCAGTAGTTTAGCAGACACATATGTTTTTTGTGAAAACCATGCCAAGCATAGGGGGCACAACTGTGGACATTCTGTGACAGTCTGTGCAGTTGATAGCTATACCTGCTATCCCAGGCCTCACGTACATCCATTATTATTTATTTGGCTGTGTACTGGTGCAGTGTCTGCATCAAAGTCCCATGTACACTGCCAATTTCCCCATTATATGTACTTGCAGTGTGTCAGTGGCAATCAGGATATGTTGGTGGAAACACCTATGTTAATTCAGAGCTAAATGGCCTAGTGGGCTAATGCATTGTGCTGTAATTAACAGGGGCCGAAGTTCAAGATGTGGCAAGAGTGATTATTTTGCAGATGTACCTAATACTGTCAGAAACACTTAAGGTGATTAAGGCACTTTTAAGTAGTTTTAAGCGGGTTTGGAGGGGTTTGCACAGTGCACTGCTTAGCTCTGCTTAAACCTGTGCTAATTATAAAAAAGAAAAGAAAAAAGGGGTAACAGTAAAGTGGCAAAATGGGGGCAACCAGGGGGAAAACATACTGAAAGGCTGGTAGGGATGTACAAGATGGGTATAGGAAAGGACCGCAGCTCTCTATTTATTGTACAGCAACACCTGTGCAGGCTGTACAGAATTTGGAATTTGGAGCCTCACCCCACAGAGAGGGGTGAGGGCAACATAACTGTGTTGATTAATTCATATAATAATTGTGTGCAGTGGTTGCAGGTGTGAAATGGAGAGCTATGTATGGGGTGATATTTTTTTTTGTGCGACAGGTGCCCCCTTTTTTCTTTAAGGAGAGAGTGGAATGTTGGGGAAGGGATACAGGTACATTTGGGGAGGTAAGTTGGGTAGGAGAGGTTGCATTTGCAGACAAACAATACAGACAAGACAGCATACAGGGGCAGTATGTGACACATGAGGAGGGTAAACACCTTGGATGGAGAGGGTGTTGTGGAATCAGAGATTCATGCACCCCCAGATGGCAGCACTGTTACTGAGCTCCCACCCATTGGCAATCAACACTGCTCCTTCACTGCCCTGAAGTTGGCTGTGCTGGAGGCTGGGCACTGGGGCCACCTTGCCCCTCCAGGTTGGCCAGTCTACCCTCAGTCCAGCACAGGTGATTCTCATAACCATGATGCACTATCCTGCTCTCCTTCACCAGTAGCTGATCCTGGGTGACAGCTCCCCTACCACCCCTGCCCCCAGGGGGTGGGTCTCAGCACTTGAGACAGTTCCACCCATAGGTGGTGCAGGGCCAGTGGAGGGCCACCATCGACTTGGGTCCCAGATGTGCAGGGACCCTGGCTGGCTGAGGTAGGGTAGGTGGATCATCAGGAACTGGCCTACCCAGTTGAGCTGTGGTGTTGAGGTATTTCAGTGTGTATGGGTTAGTAATGAACATAATATTTAGTTAGTTATAACAGCATGACAGATCACTGCAAATAACCCAGTAACATAACATTGCATAATATATGGAACACAACAATAAGTGAGATAACAGTCAGTATAGTAACAACATGCCATTAACAGTTACGGCATAAGGCCAACAACATAGGTAATTCAACATGTTATGTTAGTATGCAACCATTGTAATACATAACAATAATAAAACACAAGGTCCAACATAACATTTAGAGAACAACATTTGTTAATAGTAAACCATAACTGATGTATAACAATAATAAATTATGATGAAGATAAGGAGTGGGGAGAGAGAGGAATACAGTCTATCAGTACCAGTAGGGCTATATAGTTTGCAACAGTACTGTTAATTACTCTACAGGTCTGTCCTTCCTTTATGTAAAACAGTGCCCTATAGCTGCTATACCACGTACATACCTCTCAAGCTGTCTACATGGGACAGTATGGGCCAAGCTGTAACACCTACAGGTACACAACTATAGAGGACTATTACATGTCAGGTAGACCTATATGACTACCAATGTGTACTGTGGACTGATGTGGCATGACTGTGCTATTGACATAATCATGTTGATTATAGATCTGTGACAGAGGGATTAGGTGATAGTGATTACAGTCCATGACAGCATGATACTTGAGAAACATGTATTGTGTACAGTTTAGAGAGTAAACAACATTCATGTCATCCTTGGCAGACATGGGGTTAGACTGTCAGCAAATGTACACAGACACACCAGGCACACAGCCATGCCAATATTACACATTTTATCTATTGTAATATCATTTATTAGAATTATACTTGTTGCTTTTATTTTCTGACCTCTTATCATGTTCCTGATCAATGCTGTTAACAGTCTGTTACTTCTGAACACACAAATTATTAACACATAATAAGGGCTACTGCACCCATTTACCTGTAATTCCTGTGGGGACAAATCTGTTAACAATACATAACTGATTCAGTAATATTTATTAATACTTGTCACTGGATTCAAACCCTGGTCTGTGTGTGAAAAAATGCACATCAGACACAGCATTTAACAAACTGAGCCACTGCTGACTATTGACTGCCTAATATTTGCCTAGAGCTCACCTGGAAAAAGATATGACCTTGTAATAGTAGTACAGTTTTATACAAGACTGCAGTGACAGTTGAACATACATGTGTGAGATCCATGCATGACAGACATACTAAATTGTCCATTAATACATAGAATGCAGGTGTACACAATAAACTCTTAGTAGGTGGAAATATCTGTGATGTGTACAAACCATATTGGAGTATTGAGTTGGCTACCTGACCCATATACTGTTGCAGATAGTATATTTGAGTCTACAGCTATTACAGTTTCATACTTGCCTGCAGCACTGTACCTCAGAGCAGGAATGCATACAGCTGAAATTCAATGGTTTACACAAGACAATCCTGATATACACAATAAACCTTGGGTGTTCCTGGTATTGCTTCAGATGTTAGTGCAGAAAATTTCATAATGCATATATCTTGTCGTATAGCTCTAAATCTACAGTTTAGCATAACACTCTTTCTTAGCTAACCTTGAGTCAGTTGGTATTCTTTGTGTTGTTATTTCAGAGCAGATTTCATACTTGATTTAATGAACAACAGCCCTACTTACCCACATATTGCACAACACAACTTTATTAGGGGTACCGTCATGCAGTTACTGTCATATTTTCTAGTCTTTATTAAACAACAACTGGGATAATTTAGGTGTTACAATACAGCTGTAATTCCACAATTATTGTAGTATAATCTTTATTTCATTAACATTATCAGATTTAATGTTTTAATCTTTATTGCACTATACTTTGCAGCAGACAGTTATTGCAGTACAGCCCTACATCCACATTCATTGCATTACACAAATCTGTACAGTATGTCCCTACTGGCAGTGGCTGAATAGTCTATCTTGTGTATTTGACTATAGATTGCAAATTAAATTTCTACTCATCACACTCATGGCACAACCTGGCCAGGCGACCTGCATGGGACTCTAGGTTGTGAGCTCTCTCCTCTGCTGCTGTAGGAGGAGAAGCACACCATTATATGTACATGTCTATCACACATTCCAATTAGGTATTGGTAAAACAATGGTAACAGTACATACAAACTTGTGGGGCATTCCCGTCCCAAGCATCCTGGACCCAGGTGTTCAGAAGTCCTTTCTTCTGCCGCTTCCGATTGTCAAAATGGTGAAGGACCTGCTCACCTGTGCAGGGGATACCTGTTGCACTGGTGAGATCATGTGCCAGCTGGTCCCAGGACTCCGACTTATACTCTGATCCCTGGTACTGGCCCTGCAGCAGCTGGACATCATGGTATTTCACTAGGAGTCCAACCATGACCCTAGACTCCAAAATACCCCACCACTGCACCCAGAAGTGTGCACCCCCTCCAACACCTGCCATAGTTCCTGCACAGTTCAAACTCCAACAGGTTATGCTATATTCCTGCCTGCTGCACTTAAATAAGCATGTTTTTCTGTGATTACATATCACTGGGCCATTTTTAAAAATCTGGTGCATCCCTTGGCAACACGCAAACTGGCTTAGCTGAGCTCAGCAGTGCTTAGACTAGCAAATGCTGAGCAGTGCTTTCCACCGCTTAGCAGTGCGCAAACCAGCTAAGCAGTGCTAAAATGTTCCTTGTTTAAACAGTGCTTGGCAAGTCTTAGCTGTACTTAGCAGAGCTTAGCTGAGCACAGCAAAGCAGGATTTAAAAGTAATTGACATAATTTGCAAAGTAAATGCTTAATAATCTGTCTGTGTAGTCAAACCCTGCACCTACATCACATAAGCCTGTCACTCTAACCATTTGGCTACATGGACATGTAGAATTTTGCTATACCTTTACATATACCTCTCTATTACATTTAAGCGCCACTGAGAACAGTAGCGCTCCTCGCAAACCTACTCAGCTATGCTTAAACTTGACCTTTGCATTCATAATTAAATATATCCAATTTCTATTTTAGATGTCTGGCACATGTGAACTGCTCCGTGCTGCACCATGCAAATATAAAAAAAAAATAAAATTTAATACATATGCAAACATTGAAATACTGCACTTTCACAGTGCAGGGGGTGTGTTTCTCATCTCTGGACACAGTAACACACTCCTTACATTGATTCAACAACTGTGTTACACTGCTCTCCCTCAGTAATGGGCCTTCATTAATATGCATGGTGTGCTACCGAGGGAATACAGCATACATGGCCACGGTACCTTCAATATAGGCTTTACACTATGCCTACACAGATTTTATTAAATCTGGGGGAGTGTCTCTTTACTGCTTCAAGGTATTCTTACAAAATTTTCATGACACAAAATGACCATATTTATACTGTATTTTGCATGATCAAATAGCTATTCGGAAAAGCAGGCAACAGAATCTCAAACATATGCATGCTTCTCAGAACATATAAAACATAATCCCTGGGATTCATGAAGCTTGGCGCAAGGACGGTATTAGCCTTGCACCGAACATCTTCCTTACAGACAGTACAACAGCACCATATGAATATTTATGAAGGCGTGTTGCCGCACCCTTGATGTGCACAGGAAACATGTGCGAGTGCAGGGTTGTGTGTTAAAGTGCTCTATAGAGGCGTAAACATACACCCACAGTTGCACAGCCTACTATGCTTACTATTAGAGCCCGCCTCTAATAGTAAGCAATTAAGCCAGTGTCCGTGGATACTGAAATGTATGCTAAGCATACAAAAGTGTATAAGAACACTGAAATAAACTCAAAGTAGTAAACACACAAGCACGTAGTGGAATGTTGAGCCCTGTCCCTGGAACTATCACAATTAGATTCCCCTGTGTCCCTATTTTACATTTGTATTGTTTCATTATTGAAAGTATAAGCGAAGCGCAGCGTGTTTGCGAGTCGCCGCCCCATGCTTAACATAGCTTACACATCAAAATCATCCAAATAGAAAAGAACATGCGTAATTGACATTAACATCAATAATGTAGTGGTTAGAGCATCCGCCGAATGAACAGGCATGCACGATTCGAGTCCCACTATAGCACATATCATTTTCCATGTGGAATGTGTATATGAACATATTTATACATCCCTTTGCTGTATAACCTACATAATAACATGTAAATGTGAACTGGAGTACTGCATGAAATGTTTAACTAATGTCATTCAATCAAAGTGGTAGTGTCATCATGAATAAGGCACCAGTAAGCAGGTGTAAGCACAAATAAGCAGTAGTAAACATATATAAGTACCAGCAAGCAAGTCTAAGTGTGTTTACACAGGTCTAAGCAGTGCCCACATACATTAAGTATAGTAGAAGCTAACCAAATTTATCAAACTGTAATTGGAAGATAGCACAGCCTACCATCGCACAAACACACACACACACACTCACAACTGCTTAAAAGTGCTTTAATCACTCTGTATCCAATGACCCTTGTTCTGGCAGCAACAAAATAAATGGCCTCTGCAAAAGCAAACCCAGGACCCTGCACGCCACAGCCAATGTGATTTACCACTAAACCATGGCAGATATACATAAATCTGATGTTATCGCAAACATATCGTCCAGCACAGTCATGCAACAGCATAGGAAATGTATATAATTATGTAGATGTATGTGCATGCATATGTACAGATATATAATACATATATATATATATCTATGAAGAATGAACGTCGTGACCATAAAGCATACGAAAAGAATGAGGAGAGAATCAACAGCAACCACAGTATTATTTAGTGCTGTCAGTGTATGCCATACCTAGCTGGGCAGGGGTGAGCAAATCACTGCTACCCACAACACAGGCAGGACACTACCTGTGGGAGCAACATTGTCGATCTGCTAAGTCTATTTTACAAACAATCTCAGGGTAGTCCCTGGTGGGACTACCCAAAAATTGCTAGGTGGAGTGGACTTCCGACCATTACACAAGCAAGGGCAGGTATGTTCAAGGACCAAATGGTGGTAGAGCCTGATGATGCATGGGTTGGGACAACATACATGTAGGACCCCTAACACTGGGGAGAGGGCAATGTGTGGAGGTGTGTCATGACTGTGATAGCAACCAAAGAATGGAGGGTTTGCATGTATGTTGAACTCAGGTGGGGTGGAGGAACCATGGGTATGAAATTATGGATCCAGGCGTGTCAGGGTTGGATGGCCTGGTTCTAACTGGACCACCTCATGGAGGTCAGCAAGTTTGTTATACATATATATGCATACACACACGCATACATGTATATGTAGAAGTACATTCCCTGTAACACATGCATTCCTTTTGCACACATAAATAACATGAAAGTGCCCCTACAAACCTCGACAGTAGATATAATAATAAGTTGTGCTTAAGAGGGAAGGAATGAATCTGCAAAAATGCAGAAGTGTGTACTTTGTCCGAAGTCAGTGTTGTTATCAAAAAATAAATTGTGAGGACTTTTTCACTATGAAATAGTGGAATCATTCCCGTGATCTCCCTGCTATGGCAATGCCAATTACTAAACTGGTCATGTTTGTAATATAATGTCGCCAAACTTGTACATTACTAGCTTTCATGTGTAGCGTGTGCGTTACCACATAGTCATAGCTATTAATTTATTGTAGTGTCTTGTTAATGAGAGTAATGCTGTAATGAAGTATAGAGTCTAATCCTGAAATAAAGACACGTATGTCCCAGGTGGGACATCCCAAAAATTGTGAATAGTGTCCTATTGGTCACTCATTTCACCACTGTTTGTGGACAAAAAGTTTGGGATGTCTGAGGATACGTGGAGTGAGTCAATCCATGAGATGGGTCTACAGGAGTAGGGAGTGGCCAATGTGTAGTGGTGAGGATACACCGTGTATCCAACTGGAGAATGGATGACTGCTGTGTCAGTGAAGTGCTGGGGGTGGGTGTTTGGAGAACTAGGATCCATGGTTATATGGTATATATGCAAATGAAGAGGCACAGCAA
This sequence comes from Protopterus annectens, assembly GCF_019279795.1. Classification (NCBI taxonomy): domain Eukaryota; kingdom Metazoa; phylum Chordata; order Ceratodontiformes; family Protopteridae; genus Protopterus; species Protopterus annectens. The sequence continues at coordinate 753,751,146 of NC_056725.1, read as the reverse complement.
TAGTGTAGTGGTTTAAGCATAAATATGCAGTACTAAGCATATATAAGCACCAGTAAGCGTGTTTAAATGCGTTTGCATGGGGGTATGCATTGCCTACACAGATTAAGCAAAGTAAAAGCTAACTGAGTGTAAGAAACCATAACCGGAGGTTACAGACATATATATATATATATATATATATATATATATATATATATATATATATATATATATATATATATATATATATATATATATTTATATATATATATATATATATATATATATATATATATATATATATATATATATATATATATATGTGTGTGTGTGTGTGTGTGTGTGTGTGTGTGCGGAGATATACACAGATATACAGCTATGACAGGAAACAGCACACAAGAATGACATATGTTCGCAGTCTATGCCAATGGAAGTGAGAGGTCCAAGCAAGAAACATGTAACACATAGCATGACCCCCCCCCCCAGCCAGACAGCAGAATCATGCACACAAACCCACAAAAAATGTAAATAGTCCACTGCTCCCCAGACCACAGGCAGGATAGAACGGGGGGGGTACAGAATGCACTCGTGAAATCTAATCTTGGAACACAGACAGGAGCGTCCCTTGTGGGATTCCCCAAAAATGGACATATAACCAAAGGAAGGTGATACGACAACCATTCTGGATGTGGTGGGTACATACCCGGAATACAAGGGTGGGAAAGCCTCATGACCCATAGGTCGAGACAACGTATGACATGCGTCCCTTGAAGTGGGGAGTGGGCAGCATGTAGTGGTGTGTTCAGATCTGACCTGCACCCAGAGGAAGGATGCGTGCTGTAGAGGAGGTGCGGGTGGAGGAACTATGGGTAGCTATTTATAGGTCTAGGTGTGCAGGTGTTGGTTGATGTGGGTCTATATGGACAGCCCCAGGGATGTGAGCAACAGTGTTATTTGGGCAGAAGCATTGCCCAACGTGCAGCCACACCCGCTATGAGTCCCACTGCAGCAAAGTCTAATCTACATGGCAAAGAATGGAATAACCAGATGTAGATGTAAATATGTAGAGGAATGTGTGTGTATATCTACCCATAGCTACATGGAGATATACCTCTCCCTCTCCATAGTACAAATATATACATACAGAGATGGAATACATATACATACCCACATATAGATATATACATATGCAGACACCCATACACCCATATGTTGTAAGATATACATAGACAGCAATATATAAATATATACATGTATGCATACATATACAGATATACCTGTATATAGTAATGTATATATATATATATATATATATATATATATATATATATATATATATGTGTGTGTGTGTGTGTGTGTGTGTGTGTGTGTGTGTGTGTGTGTGTGTGTGTGTGTGCGTGTGTGTGTGTGTAGCTAGGATATGATACAGCAGTTACGAATTACATATGTTCACAGGTCATGCAAATGGGGATGAGGGGTCCAATAAACAAAAGTGTAACATGTAGCATCAACCACCCCCACCTAGACAGGTGAAACATACAAACACATGATACAAGTTAACACACCACTGCTTCCCTGACCACAGGCAGGATACTACCAGTCAGAGAGACCTGCCAGGTTTAATCTTGAAACAAAGACATCAATGTCCCTTGTGGGACACCCCAAAAATTAATGATTATCGGAGTCAGTCCATGTAATGATTCATCCAACCAGGCTGTATACGTACACGGACCAGTAGGTTGTGCAAGTCTGATAACCCATGGGTCCTCACAAAGTACGACATAGGTCCTGACATGTGGAGAGTGGGCAGTGTGTAGTGGTGTGGTTAGACCCCACCCGCACCCACAGTAAGGATGAGTGCTGTAGAGGAGGGGCAGGTGGGGGAGCTATGGGTATGCAGTTATGGGCCTAGGTGTGCAGGTGTTGGCTGGAGCAGTTGTATTAGGACCGCCCCGGGGATGTAAGTAATATTCCAAAATGGGCAGAGCTTACGCCCATACCTCTCAACCCCTAAGAGCAAAACCACTGGACATAACCTAAACCGTTGAGGGGAACAAATAGGGACAGAAAGCACATATTCCCTTACAACCTTAGAAAGCTGATAGAATAATAGGTATGCATTAGCAAGACTCAGCTGAAGGATGTGGGTTCCTAAACCCAATTACTTGTCCATATTTAATGGTGTGAGTTCCCAGGAATTTGCCAGACAGGTGCAGATTGTAAGAGGAACACACCATGTATATGAAGCAAACTCTGGACAGGCCACAGATTCTGTACAGTCGACCGGCATGCTTATGCCTAATGAGCAGCCATTCCCGATATGGGTCCCACCACAGCACAGTCCAATTTAAATGGCTAAGTATGATATGACCATATCTGTCATTGCATAACCCACTACACAACACCTATGAACACATGGTTGCAACACCCCACTGTAGGCATGTAAGCCGATGTAATAGGCATCACAAGGTATTATTGTAATCCTCACCCCCCCAAAGGTGTGAGTGTCTGATGCAAACACCAAAGCAGTGCATTTGCAAGTGCAGGAGCAAGCGGGTGTAAGCCTGTTTGGCCACCGGTATGTAAGTACCACACTGGTGAAGCAATGTAGAGGCTAACTGAGTGTAACAAACAGTAACCGGAGATTAGCATTGCTTAGCTCCATGCAAACCCGCACACACCTGCTCACAACTGCTTTAAAGTGCCTTAATCACTCTGTACCCAACAGCTCGTGTTCTGGCCAACAACAAAATAAACAGCCTCTGCAAGGCTAGAACTCAGGACCCTGTACATCACAGTCACAGTAGTTAACCACTCCACCATGATAGCAATACATATAAAGGAGGTATCAGCAAACTAATCTATGTACAGTGTAATATTCTATAACCCGCCACAGACCATAAATATGTGAATTGGAGTACTGCAGTAAAAATAGTGTTGAGGTGTCACTGTAATAAAGTTATGATGTCCTCAGGACCCCATACAGTGTATGTACACATGAATCACAGATACCAGACATATATAACCTGTAATGAATAAAACATAGCTTAACCTTTTCGAAACTGGCCAATTATGGAAAAGTGAGAGAATGCGGTCCTACTTAAACCGACGAGGCAGGAATATGGCTCATAACTGGTTGTAGTATCCCCCTGCAGGCAGAATGGCTGGAGTGGGAGAAGGCACTCACTTTAGAGTGCAGCCCTGGGGCATCCAGGAGTCCAAATTCATGGTATGGCTCCTGGTAAAGCACCATGACAGGAGACTACTGCAGGGCCAGTACCAGGGATCGCAGTACAAAACGGAGGCCTGGGACAGTCTCGCCCATGATCTCACTAGTGCCACAGGTAGCCCCCGGACTGGTGAGCAGGTCAGGCACCACCATGCAGACCTGAAGTGGTGGAGGGGGGATGTCCTGGAACAGTGGATCCAGGAAGCAAGGCAGATGCAGAATGCCCCAGAACTGAGTAAGTACTCCTTCCACTACATAGTTAATTGCCTAGCTTGTGTATACTATGGATAGGTATGGCTAAATATCACTGTACCTCTCTGACAGCTGCAGATGAGCATGCTGTGAACCAGCAAGCCTATGATGATAGGCTGCAAAGGATGCGTCGCGTGGCAGGTTAGTAAATAGCCTGCTTGTACTGTCATAACAAATAAATGTAAGAGCCTCAGAAAGTGTTGTACCAGTATACAGACTTGTTTAATATGCTGTGAATAAAGGTGTAACCCCTGCATTGCTTCTGTTTACTCTGCAGTCATATGTTGTACTGTTGCAGTTATTAAATAGTACTGTTGTAGTAAGCAGTGTTACCCACACTGTGGTATGCAGAAAAAATGTGTATGACGTGCTGTATAACAATGTTGGAATTGCAAACAGGTCAGTCATATTAGACTAAGTACACTGCAAAGCTTCCCAACAATTCCCTGATAGCATAGTGTATAGTGATCTTAACTGTAATGCTTTTGTCACACACAGCAGGGCTTTGGATCCCAGGAGCACCAGTAAGTTGTATGCATAATCATTCCACACAACTGCACACAGTTAGAATGTTCAGAGAGAAAGCTGTATGCATATATACACTTAACAACTGTACAGAGTTTTTTTGTCCAGCGTTTTATGTTGGCAAAACTGAAAGGAAACTTCGCAACCGTATTTATGAGCACTTGTATTCAATAAGGAAACATAAACTTGAAAATGCTTTAGCGAAACATGTTGCATTTTTCCCTGACCACAGTTTTAAGTTTATTATTATAGACCAAGTTCGCAGTGATGTTAGAGGTGGCCCTGAGGTTCTTAGACTGGATGAATTAGAACTTACATGGCAAATAAGATTGAACGCCTATAATTTGCCAGGTTTAAATGAAGGATGTATTTTGAGCAGTATTTTAAAACTTAAAAGTTTAAATCGTTGAGTGATTTAATTTTTAAGGTGTTTATATATTAGTGTATTAATGTACTTTTGTTTATTGAGTGATAATTGTTGTAATATTTGAAAAATGGGTGGTGACAGTGTGTTTTTAGTATGTTTTTTCATTCTATTTTTTATCTCTTGCTGATTGGTTAATTGAATGTATTTAAATGAAATGGATGTACCTTGTTCCTTGTCTGATGAAGTTTGTGTTTTGTCATAAACGAAAAGCGCTTTACAGTATTAACGTGTGTGCCTTCTTTCATTCTGCTCAGTTTGTTTAACTGTACAGTTTGCTAGAATGCTCAAATAGAAAGTGGTATGCATATTCATGCCCCTCAACTGTTCCAATCTGCCCAGTATGTCCTGATAAATGGCCCACATCACCTGCCTTTTGACCTGTTCCCCTGTCAGATTAGTGTGATGATCCAAGAAATGTAGGCAGCTGTTAATGACATATAACTGATAGTCAGACCTGTACATAGTCAGAGAAAGTACATGCAAACATACCTGTCATCCCAGCATCTCACACAAAGTGTATGACAGCAGTCTCAAAACATGTTGTATTAACACCTGCATCTTGTCCAGCCTGTTTGTAAGACACAGGTCCCATACATACTAAGCTACAAGCATACCATTCTACAATATAACACCATTGGGTAGTGTAATAATACATGTAAGGGACAGACCACTGCAGTGACTATGTATGTTGTGTAAACTAGAAGGATTTATTAGTTGTTAATTGAACTCTCTCTCTCACCCCTACCATATGTGCAAAAATAACCGATGTACATGACTCATTTGGTATGTCTACACTCCTAACCTTTGTTGGGACATATATCCTATTGGTTTATAAATATTCACATCTGTTTCTATGCATGTGCCATGTTAAAATCACCCCATGTTGGTGTCCTGTTGCCATCAATGAAACCTCCATGTTGTTGTAATGGCCTTTGTGTACCCATATATGCATGTGTTCGGCCTGCTCTGCAACTATTTTATATCTGGTGCCCTGGGTAATGGGAATACCTATGCATGCTGTTATACCTAATCGTGAATGCTGTTCACTATTACTAACCCATATCTGCCTTAAACATGCTACAACATAGCTTGTAAGGGAAGTCCGGTCCCAGCAGACCCACCTGTCCCACCTCAGCTGGCCATGGCACCGGGCACCAGCACATCTGGGGCCCAGCCTGGGACCTCCTCATCCATTGGCCCTGCACCACCTTTGGGTGGAACCACCACAGGGGATGGGGCTTGGCCCTGCTCTGGGAACAGGAGTGGACAGGAACCAGTCACCTGTGGTACGGTCCGGGCAGTGGTGTGTAGGGAGCTCGACAGGGAGATTCAAGACTGCTTATGCCAGTTTGAGGGCTGAGTGGTGCAACTAGAGGGTGTGCCTGCCCTTCCTATACAGCCCCCAGGACAGCCACCTTCTGGGCTGTGAAGGTGCAGTGGTGACTGCTCATGGGTGAAGACCTCAGTTCCACTGTATCCATTTGTGGGCTCATGGGCTTGTGACTTCAAAACAACCCTCCCCGTCCAAGGTCCCTCCCTACATGTCATATACTGCCCCTGTACTTGTCTTGTTTGTATTGTCTGTCATCCTACCCAACCCTCTCCTCCCTGATCATACCTACTCTACTTCCCCAACATCCCACTCTCACCTAAAAGTAAAAGAAAATAAGGGCAATCTTTTCCCGCAAAAAAAGCATGCCCCATCCATTGCTGTCCATTTTGCACATGTGTCCACTGGACACATGTAAACATTTCTAATTGGAATCACAACATACTATTGTTGTCCTCACCCCTCTCTCAGGGTTGTGAGTGTCCAAAATGTACCACCAAATTTATTGCATATGCACAGCCATTGCTGTAGAAGAAATGGACAGCTATGGACCTTCCCTACACCCTTCCTGCACAACCCTAGCTACCTTGCCTACTGTCTTTCCCTCTTTGTGCCCCTTTTTCACCACTTTCCTATCACCCCTTTTTTCTTTTCTTTTAAAGAAATTAGTGTGGAGGTAAGCGGGAGTAAGTACTTTTAAGCAGCAGTGAGCAGGTTACGGCCTGTTTGCTTGGGGGTAAGCACTGCCTACACAGGTTAAGCAATCAAGAAGGTAACTGAATGTAAGGAACTGCAACCAAAAGTAATCACTGCTTACCGTTGCGCAAAGTTGTGCACACCTGCTCACAACTGCTTAAAAGTGCCTTAATCACTCTGTATCCAAAGGGCTTTGTTCTGCCTAGCAGCAAAATCAACAGCCTCTGCAAGGCTCGAAACCAGGACACTGCACACCACAGCCAATGTGATTTACCACTAAGCCATGGCAGATATACAAATATTGGATGTTATCACAAACATAGCATCCAGCACAGTCATTCAACAGTATAGGAAATGTATTCCATTATGTAGATGTATGTGTGTGTGTTTATGTCCACATATATATATATATATATATATATATATATATATATATATATATATATATATATCAAGAACATACCATGTGAGAACAGAGCAGTAAAAAAGAATGAAAAGGGAAACACCAGCAACTCTTGTATTATGTAGTGGTGTTGTCCTAGGTAATATCAAGACTCCCTCAGACAGACGTGTCATTAATACATGCAAACATTAAATACATTACGTTGAGCATTTCATTTACAGTAACAAAACAGGTCCTGTCCAATCATTATGTGGGAACAGTACTCTTGCAAGGTGCTGTGTGCAGCATCATCATCATTAAAAAGTTAAATGGGGTAACCATAGAGGGACCGGTAGTGTCATGTGTACAATGGGGTCGTCTGCATCACGTGTACCTGGAAACTTTAGGAGTCATGTGCATACCAGTATTGTGTGCCTGAGAGAGGGGTGAGGACAACAGTAGAATGTTGTGATGCAAGTTACAAAGTTTACATGTGTCCAGTGGACATATGTGTGAAATGGACAGCTATGTATGGGGCAAAAGTTGTTCTGGGACCAGATTGGCCTTTTGTTTCCATTTTCGTAAGGTGAGAGTAGGATGTTGGGGAAGGAGAGTAGATATGCTTGTGGAGGATAGGTTGGGTAGAATGACAGACAAGACAGCATACAGGGGCAGTATATGACATGTGGGGGGATACACCTTGGATGGGGAGGGGTGTTTGGCAGTCACAAGCCCATGAGCCTCCAAATGGAAACAGTGGGATGGAGGTCCCAACCCATGGGCAGCCACCACTGCACTGTCACAGCTGCAAAAGTGGCTGTGCTGGGGGCTGTCTAGGAGGGGCAGGCACACCCTCTAAATGTAACACTCTGCCCTTAAGCTGGCGTAGCTGGCCTTGAAACCCCTTATTGATCCCCCCTGCGCACTACGGCCTGGACTTTACAATGGCTGACAAGTTCCTGTCTGGACCTGCTCCCAGGGGGGGCAGGCCCCATCCTCAGTGGCAGTTCCAACAGAAGGTGGTGCTGAGCCAACAGAGGTGGAGGTCCAAGGCTGGGCCCCACACGTGCTGGTGCCTGGTGCCATGGCCAGCTGAAGTGGGACAGGTGGTTCCGCTGGGACCTCCAATCCCATACAGCCTATGGTGTTGCAGTTTTAACACAGATAAGGCTTAGCAATAGTCAACAGCATTCAGGATTACTTATAACACCATGCATAGATATTACCATCAACCCAAGACAACAGATGAGATACATTTGCAGAGGGAGCACAACACATGCATATATACTGTATGACATCTGTCCAAAGCATAGATGACTTGTGACTGCAGCTATGAACAGTGGCCCACTATTGGCATGTCACTGTGATAACCTCAGACAGTGACTGTCATACCACTGTTTCATGTGACGTATTTCCAATCAGGGATGCGATGGCAGTAACTCTCATCACTGTCACCATGTACTGACTGCAATCCTCACACTATGCTTCTGCAGTTCACAGATCTGTGAGTAACACAAGAAACAAATGGATCCACACACTGACCAGTCCACAGATGACCCTACAGATGGGGGTTTCCTCACAAACAGTGCACTGTCTTGTCAATTATTAAAACATGCAGACTAGCCATTACCACACACAACTTGTTAAATTGACAGTAGTCTGAATGAAGCATAGTTACACTTACATGCTGTATTCATATCTGGCACATCACCCTCCCATCTCTAGGCTATTTTCCACTGTGTATGTCATTTGAGGAATATCCAGATTTCATCTATGATGCTGTTTATCAAACACCAGATCCAGGTTCCACTCACAGCGACTGTCATGGGCAAACACCAACATGTTGTTCCTAGATATTGTACTGTGTTTCCATGCAATTGGCTATGGGAATGTCACTACAGCTGTTCCACATGCAATCAGCTAGACGAGGACTGCAATAGGTGCAGAGGCCATCATCTGATCATGACCATCACTTACAAAACACAAGCTGCTGCTGAGCAAGTGTAAATCTCCACATCCACCAGAGAGTGTGTGTGAGGGACAGACAGAGGCAAAGTACATTAGAGAAGGGCTGGGAGACTAAAACCTAAGCATCGTCTGTCACACACCTACCAGTACAGGGGTTCACACCCCTGACTGTCTAGTCATTACGATTGCAAGTGCATGCAGTTACTCCATGTGCCACATAGCTGACACGTTGGTGTGCTGTAAAAACATATATGTGTGCTGGTGAGTGACATCTGCAACAGAGATATAGTAGACATATATTAGGTGTAGCACACATGGCTGTACACATGAACAGATGTCATTGTCAACACAACCACACTCTCTAAGGGACTCAGACACATTGGCACACTTTGGTAGGCTCACAAATATACTTCCTAACTACTTAGTTTGCCACACTAGAGTAATGCACAGGTATTATATGCACCACAGGGTTATCATGAGGTTCTATGGGCTAGGGCATGTGAACATGTCTGACATCAGTCAGTATGCCAGTGGGAGTTATACTGGGTGTGACTTTGGTTGGGAACATCATACCTCACACGCAGACACAAGCTGCCAGTACTGACATGTATGTGTGCATTGCTTCATGGGTGTGTAGTGGTTGACTGTGCCAGATGGCTGAACAAGGCTGGGTGAGGGGTAATCCTTGGCTTCAGGCCACCTGACAATGGTCTGCAGTGTGGTTCAGTGGTGTAGTGTCTGCAATGTCCCACACAAATGGATACTGTATTAACTGTCCTGTCATTCTGGTTACCATTGTGTGTGGCCATTGCTTTGCAATGCATGCCATGTCTGTGTTTGATAGTCATTGACATGGACATTGCCTGGGATGTGCACATCCCACATTAATGTACAGTGACATGTTTAAGTGTACCTAGTTTTCCTGGCACATGTGTACACAGACTATCCTGGCTTCATGTGGCAGGACCTGCTAATAGACAGCAGGTTGACCCTGCACCTGCATTGATAGCATGATACAGGTATTCCCTGGTGTCAATGGCATCTGTCTATACAGGTCATGTGTGTAAGGCATTGTATGTCCTTTGTGGATCACATTTGATGGCACCACATATGTTGCAAGCGTCCAGTGGGAAACATAGCAAAGGTGCATTGTCCACAAAGATGTGCCTATTGTACTGTTGGACAGGGTGCCATGCCCTCTGCAGCCCACTGCATTCACACCATGCCTACTATCTGTCAACAATGTGCAGGGTAATAGCAACATAGCGGGATTTTCTAGGCAAGTGTGTTTGTGTATGACACATGGGTTCAGACCGTATTCTGGGTAATAGTAGGGTTGTTTACTTTGTTCACCAGGTCTTTTGCCAGATGTAGGGGTATGGCTTGCCAAGACAGTCTCTTGGCTGATTGAAATCTGTAATCTTCATGAGGTGGACATTGTGACATATAATATGACCACTATATAGGAAAACTACAAAAACCTCTCCTCACCATGTCCAGTGGTTAGACACTCACAGCCAGCTCCACACAGGCTCTGACTGTCAAACACACATGCACACCTGCCTTGTCTTGGAATAGAACTCTTACCTAACTACTTTATCACACTACAGCATTACACAATTATTGCACGCACTACAGAGATTACTGGGCTACCCCATCCCCAAAGGTGTATTTCACAAGGAATGACATCAGCAGGGTTACCAAAGTAGGGCAATTTGAATTTCCTGCAAGTGAGTAGCACAAAATGCATTGCTTACAAAACAGGCAGTGAGACACACACAGCAAACATGTGTGGGTATAGAACCCATGACCAAGATCTATATCATATTACTGCAGGGACATGTTATAGAATGCACCACCAGGATTACTAAGGAACTCATTCCCCAAAGGTGTATTTGACAAGGAATGACATCAGCAGGATCACCAATGTAGGGCATTGTAAATGTCCTGTGAGTGAGTAGGCTATAATGCATTGCTCCCTACACAGACACACACACAAACAACATATGGTTGTGGGATGGAACCCTACTACTACTCTAACTAAATAACACAGCAGCACATACCACCTGATACAGAAAAAATTATGGGTACAGGTTCCCCCAGAGGTGTATTTATTTATGTGTGTGGTGACATCAGCACCAGCCAAAAGAGTAGGTGAATTGTAAGGAGTGTGCATACTCTAATAAGCATTGTTCCCTTTTCAGGCAGACAGATACACAGTTGGCAAGTCTGGGATTAGAACACCTACCAAACTAGTTTTTCACACTACAGCATTACGCAGTTACAGGATGTGCTACAGAGATTACTGGGTTACAGCAGTCCCAGAGGTGTATGTCTAGGTGGGTGACATCAGCAGGATTGTCAAAGAAGGGCTTTTTAAGTGTACTGCAAGTTGCAAATGTCTTTTACCTGTGTGCACCCGCTGTTTACTGTAGTGAAAACACATTTACATCTGTCAAAAAGTGTCTTATTCAGTAATAAATTACATGATCAACAACCTTGCAGGTCTTGAACCCTGGACCATACACACTTAAGTCACTGCACTTACCAGTTAGCCATTTGGGGTGTATAACTGTTTTATGTTGTTTATAATACACATTTTACTATAGGTATTCCACAGTACTGAAAACAAATGGGACAGTCACTTTGTGTACATATGTACAGTACCCTTGAATGTACTGTACTCTGTGAAACAACATAGACATGTCTACATATGTACAACTGTTATAACTAAATACTAAATACATATATGCACTTACGGGATGTGTATATATACACACACACACACACACACACACACACACACACACACACACACACACACACACACACATGTATATATATATATATATATATATATATATATATATATATATATATATATATATATGCATATACACAGGCACAGCTATAGCCATATATATATAAACATGTCTGAACACCCTTTGTGACACAGAAGGGTTCCAAAGGAATTGACATGTGCACAAAACAGAGGCAACTCTTGTTTTATAACATTTAAATATTAATCAGTTCACCAGAGAAGGGATGGTTGTTGTGTATGTGGAGTTTGGGGTGGGGAATGATTGCTAAGGAAATGTACCCTGGGGATTGTGGAGTTTGGGTGGAGGAATGATGGGTATGGACATACTACCCGGGGACCCCATCTGTGTCACTGCTCGACCGTGGCACAGAAAAATAGCATACCCAACAGTAGTTGTTCTTTACTGTCTATTCTTTTCTATTCCTAACTATGTAATAATTTGTAGACTCCACTCACCACAGATGACTACCATGGTGTGCAGCATGTTAAAAGACATAACACATTTGTATGCCTGGCTACAGGGTAGTCACACACACACACAAACACACACACTTGTCAGTATTGTGCTTACAAGTCTTGCCTATGTAAAGGTAACTAGTAGAGTGGTATGCAGTTGGGGTATGTGCCACAGAACCCATACAATTACACTTACTCTGATTCTGCTTCTAAGCTGAGTGACACCACAGGACTGATTACTTGCAGTGGGGAGGGGGAAAAGGGTGGATTAGCAGATGACAAGAATAAAGGCCAGTGCAAAAGGTGCTTTCTCTTTGGAAAGCAGTAAAACCCACTGTCATGACAGGATGCAGGCACAAATACACACACACACAACCACACTCAGCCATTTACTGACACACACAGTTGCCAGTGGTGCGATCAGAACTTCTGCTTATCTACAGATCACTATTACAGTACTACGTGGTTATGAGATGCGACATAGAGATTACACATTTCAAGGCAGTCAGAATACCCTTCTAAGATTGAGGACATCAACAGGGATACTGACAGTTAAGATGTACATAGCTGTAAACCTGTGTGTTTAAAGTAGGAGTCCATTACAACCTCTATGCACAAACAAGACACATCATCTGCAGGTAAGACATAGGTAGTCCTGAGAGATATAGTTGTAGCACAAGCCCTGAACTGGAGTATGTCCATCTGTGGAATGGACAACTACTATCACTATACATGGTTACAGTGGTCATGCTCATACACATAGAATCACAGGACTTGTTTGGATGCATTGACTCCAATTACACAAGGTCACAGTGGGCATGCTCATACACTTAGTAGCACAGGGCCGTTTGGGATGCACTATGACTACAACTACACAAGGTTATACTGGGCATGCTCATACATTTAGAAACAAAGGGCTTGTTTGGATGCACTGACTCAAATTACACAAGGTGGCAGTGGGTATGCTCATACACTTAGCAGTACATGGCTGTTTGGGATGCACTTCGATTCTAACCACAGAAGGCCACAGTGTGCATGCTCATACACGTATATATACAGAGCACTTTGTAATGGACTTCTATTGTAAACATACAGGTTTACAGCTATGTACATCTTAACTGTCAGTATATATACACATCATACAGGTTTACTACCAGATACCTGTATGTGGCCCATAAATGATATATCTGCATCTGTGCTGTGTGATACTCATGCATACATGTACATGAAGTGCTGCCATATATATGTGAATTATACACAATCATGCATGTGTGCAAGTGACAGACAATAGGTTAACTGGGACACACAGGTGGATGCTAACTACAGCATGTGTCACACACATTGTTGCCCTGACAGGCATACATTGATATCAGGTTGTGGACAGTGGCATTATACTTGGAACAGTGGCATGTGCAAGCATAATATGTGAGCCCTATTGTCTAATGGTACTGTGGTGCAGGTGTCAAGATTACCTCTCCAGGCTGTGTTAGTAGTTGAAATTATTAGCAGGACCACTCCACTAAGCATATCTGACATTGGTCATCTACACAACATCTGCTGCTGTCCGTCACCTTAGATGTATCATTTGAAACCAAGCACAATACTGCCACTCACAATGATGTCATGGTATGAGTGGCAACTGCTTGACCAAAACAATAAGCCAATGTCCTGCTGTAATCATGATGTTGTCCAGTGTCTGTCATTCCGGGATGCCATGCCTGAAAGAAGACATGTCTTTGTCACAGAGCACATGCATCCATGATTCAAGGGAGTGTGGATAATACTTAAGTCGCATTTACCCATATAGTCGCATTCCATGGCACAAGTCCTAAACACAGAGGTAACACCCTGACACCTACAAGAAAATTGCATTGGATGCTTATGCTAACCAGTGCTACATGTGTGGCTTTCGTAATCCATTTGCTCAATGTAGACCCTATAATGGGGAATACTGATATCTGTGCAGTGAGGAACACCTGAATGAAGGCTCTATAGTGCACAATAGCACTACCACCATATAACTCAGATCCAGGCATGTGGGCCATGACACTGGTATGGACCACTCCAGGTGGTGGTGTCCACATATTCATAAAGGCTACTCACAAGTAAAGACCAGTACTCTGACATAATTCATCACAGATGTGTTAGGTACAGGTGTATCCTCATATACATCCACCACCATGTCCTCAGACTACCAACACACATCCATACATGTGGTATAAAATAGTATAGTAGAACACCAAATAACCTTCGACTGGTGGACTGTACCTAGCCCTATATCAACTGTGCAAAGTACCCATGTACTGACACAGTTGCATAATGTGTTATGCAATGCAATAATACCACTGTTTGTAACCAGGTCAGTTGTACACATACCATGGTCCCTCGGATGTTGTCAGCATTAACACAGTTGACTGTTACTGTACACCAGTAAACAACACTCTCATGGTTGGATATGACATAGATGTATCTGCCCTGGATATGTACATCCCACACTCATACAGCATAAATGGGAATACCATTGCTGTTGTTGTCCTTTGCACATACAGGCGGCTACATTCATTACATGCATGCACATGGAAGATAGGTCCATGGCTGCTGAATGCTAACAGTACATATGGTTTTATATCTATGTTGAAAGAGGTAATATTCCCTCTCTACTGATCACCCATGACACCTATCATATCATACAGCAACCCATGTGGCATGTATGTCATAGACATGTCCACCAAATGCAATGCCTACAAACATACCCAAATAACAAGATCATAGGACCTACACACATAGCCTGTATTGACAGACTCAGGGGAATTCAGCTATGCTCTGTATGTTTCTGAGTAGTTACAGGTGATATGTCCATGACATGTACAGCCACGTGTACCCACAGCACCTACATATACCCCATGTCAACAACTGCAAGCCATGCATGCTGTGTGCTGTCTGGACATTAACCTTATTACCACAATAGCCAGAACATGCTGGGGTGAGATGTTTACAAGCCACAGACCTCACACATGCTTGAATAAGTGTAATGCCTAGCTTAAACAGAGCACATTGCTGGCACTCTTCAAGTAATCATGAGGTGTGTGTGGCAAATATGATGTGCTCACTGTTGACCATTACAGTGCCCTGGCTTCACAGTGGGACTGTCATCTAACAGTTTGTGGGATCATGACATGGAATATTGCTGTGTGTGTGTGTCTTGCTGATGTGCTGTTGGCATAAATGTACACTTGGCTACTCAGTGAAGGTGGTTGTGTGTCCTACCAGTACATGAATACAACATCCATTATGGTGTAATGCTCAGCTAGGTTTCACACATGGTTTAGGGAAGGTGTGGAATGTATCCTCTTGACCTGCTAGTTCACTTACTGATGGAGACTGCATATGTGTACATGTATTGATGTGTGTTTAGATTCCATGTGTGTGCAGTGTCTGATGTTTGAAGGTGACTGTTGTCTTAGTACATCATGCAGTTGCAATGCAGCCTCAACATTGCCAACTGTATATGGTGATATGCTCAAAGTACACTAAGCTGTACTTTAGGTATGGACAGATGTTTGGACATAGCTACTAAGTGGTGGGGGTACTTTGCAGATGAATGATTACTGTGGACAGCTCACGGGTGTGTTACAACCATTCCTACAATAACCTGTGTAACTGCTAAGTTATGGTTTTGTTAAATGAAGGGGAGGACACACAACGTAGAATGCAGTAAGGGTGACACTGAAGGAAAACCTCTTGACACCTGGAACAGTAACACCTCCCCTGTGCATATATTGTGCATATATCAGCACAGTTGGCAAAAGAAAGAGTCAGTGTGCTTTGTAGCGCATGCGATAGTGCTGTCGCTCTGTAATACCTATCATGAGATAGGCAAGTGTTTGATTCACAGTACTGGCACGTGTGGGTGGGTGTGTCCATCTATGTCACATATGGTGGGGAATACATCCCAAATGTTTTTCACTCTCCTGTACAGTGTTGTAGACATCTGTACAGAATGAAGTGTAGAAAGCAAGACATAGGCAGGTGTTTGAATCACACACATGTCAAGTGTCTATGTGTGTGACATAGGTGTATATCTTTGTGAATGCCTCAGTGTGTGTGTGTGTGTGTGTGTGTGTGCGTGTCTGTGTGTGTGTGTGTGTGTGTGTGTGTGTGTGTGTGTGTGTCATACCTCTCAACTGTACAGGTTTTTGCAGACTGTCCAGATTTTTGCCTCATATTTTTGGTGTGCTCCTCCTAAAATCTGCTCCTTTCTGGCAAATAGCTGAGGATTAACGTTGGTAAATAATGACAAACATTTGGCTTTAAGACTCCACAGCCTTCAGAAAATGCATGCTAATGCAAAACCTATTATTCAATCACCTTTCTAAGTTTGTAAGAGCAATATTTAAAATCTATCCCTATTTGTCCCCTATCATTTTAGGCTTTGTCCAGATTTTTTGCTCTAAGAGGTTGAGAGGTATGGTGTGTGTGTGTGTGTGTGTGTGTGTGTGTGTGTGTGTGTGTGTGTGTGTGTGTGTGTATGTATGGCTGTTTGGTCCCTGGAGTGAGTCTGTATTTTACCATAGTGAAATGATAAGAACCCCTCCCCCATCCACTCAATGCAATCTAGCATCCCTGTTGATGTCATCAATCTTAGAAGGGCTTTCTAACCGCCTGTAAACATGTACGCCCTGGGGTGAGGCTTATTGTTACATAGCCTACTGATGAACCCCCCCCTCCCCACATACACTCAACGCAATCTAGTATCCCTGTTGATGTCCTCAATCATAGGCTATTCAGACTACCTGTACACGTGTAATCTCTGTGGCACGTCTTGTAATTGCGTAGTTTTATAATGATGATTTGCATATAGGCAGGGGTTCTCTTCCCAACACTGGCAACTGAGTGTGTGTTACTGTGTCTGTGAATCCCTGAGTGTGTGTATATTATTGCATCCTGTCATGAGAACGGGTATTATTGCTTCCCAATGTGAAGCCACCTTTTCCACTGGCCTTTACCCTTGTCATCTGCTAAACCACTCTTTTACCTCCTCCCTGCTCCAGGTAACTATTCCTGTGATGTCACCCACTATGGATGTGATGACTCTGGCCACAGTAGCTTACTACACAGCTATCATGCTCTTGGATCATTAGATCAGTAAACATGTTTGAAACTTAGGAGATTATAACTGTGATGTGGAAGATACAAAGTGCATGCAGGTATTGTCATACCGACCTGTGAGTAGTCTACATTTACATATGGGACACTAACTGCAAACACTAATATCCCCAACATATGCAATTCCACCTGAAAGAGGAAGGCAGAACATCAAGATCAACATGCAGTTGTTGTTGTTACACATGATACATACTGTCAAAAGTACAAAATGCATTCTGAAACTGTAGTACGTGGTATGTCTGCTGCCTGTCAACACCACTCAACAATTGTAATCTACAATTGGCTTCCTAGTATGTTCACCCTGTGCATCTGACCATATGAGCATGTCCCTGCACCAATGGTGGGGATGACAGGGATGCGGCACAGGCATCATCATATGCACAGGGTGATAATGCTTGCCAGAGGCCTAGTCTGCACCATTGGATGACATCACGTGTGTGGGTTAGGGCCTTTGATCTCATTGGGCATGTGTGGATGTTATGCTGATGTGCTATGTCTTGCAGGAGCATTTTGGCCAGAGGTCCTCCTACGAGCAGCAGTGGGCACATGCCTGTGTGGGACATCACCTGTCAGTTGGCTTGGATCATGGTGTGCAGGCACACCTTCCATAGTCTCCATACTTTCCTGTTCCATGCTACCACCCACTAACTGTCCTGCCTCTATGGCCACTGGTGATGAGGTATGTGTATGTGCCCTACATTTGTTTCTGGTGTGTGCGTGTATGTATGCACACAGGTCTGGCATATGGCTGGCCTACACAGGGGTATTATTGACAGCTGCAGACTATACAGGACAGGTTTCACAGTTCACGGTGTCTGGGCATGGACATGTGACCTGCGCCTACCAGGGGTTGCATGAGCACTACCAGGCAGAGGTCCAGATTGGGTACTGTCTGATGACACATGTCCACTGAATCCGGGTCCCTGTTGGGACCATCCAGGACCACATGCACATGGCCTTCTGTGTCTTGCTGTGGACAGCACAGCACCAGCTGCACTGCTGCTGTTACTACTACTATGGGAGCGGGCATGTGAAGTAGCATGTTCACGTAGACCTTCAACAGGTGATGTAGCTGGCCTAGGTCCACATGCCTGATGCCTCACTCCCATCAGATGTTCCAGCACAGACATTCCATGCTCGAGGATTGACATGCCATGGTCAAGGACTCCCATCATGTCACCCAATCGTCTATCCAAAACATTTGCAAGATGATGGTGAGCATTTGCAATTGCCTGGATGTTGTCAGTTAAAGACAGCAGCCCTCTGAAGCCTCAGACCTTCTCTGTTGTGCCATTCAGCACGTGCCTATGTCTCCATTACAGCCTGAAACATGTGTCTGGTGACACCAGCTGATGTGCTATGTCTTGCAGGGGCATTTTGGCAAGAGGTCCTCCTACGAGCAGCAGTGGGCACATGCCTGTGTGGGACATCACCTGTCAGTTGGCTTGGATCATGGTGTGCAGGCACACCTTCCATAGTCTCCATACTTTCCTGTTCCATGCTACCACCCGCTAACTGTCCTGCCTCTATGGCCACTGGTGATAAGGTATGTGTAGGCATGAGAACTGTTTGTGGGGATGAGGGGGATGCAGGTGGAATTGCAACCAATGGCACAGATTCAGCCCCTGACAGCCTTGTCTGTGCCTCAATCATACTTTCATCATCACTGCTAGAGTCTGTGGGGACACTAACATCAGGTGGACTGCAGGAGGGCAACGCACCTACATCAACACCTGTGAGGGGCAGACAAGAACTGTACATTACAAGTTATACAGCACAGTATACACACGCACACACACACACACACACACACACACACACACACACACACACACACACACACACACACACACAGACAAAGCCAGATCAGAGAGAGACACATGCCATGGCACCCAATGGCATGCAACATGCATGTGATATGGCAGAAGGCATTCAGCTTAGACATTTATAGTGGTAGTTATCGTACATCCCTGCGTTGCACACAACAGCATGCTTGTGTTATAGCAGAAGGCATGCACCTTACACAATAGTAGTAGTTAGCATACATCCCTGTGTTGTACCATTTGTGTTAGGAGGTTATGCCCCAAACCTGCAACACAATGCATGCACTATGTGCTATTGCATACCCCACATATTAACAGACCATCGCTGACCTTTGTATATCTGCCACTGATGTTTTGTGTTTGCCACTGCGCCTATGTGTGAAGAGGACATGAGCAGAAGGGTATGTTGAGTGAATACTATGTTTGCCTGAGCCCTAGCTTGCATATCTCCCTCAAAGCAGTGCATGTCTGTTCAACATTATTCTGCTTACCCTTGAGCTGAGTCTACAGACAATGTACATGTGGCTGTACACACATGTTTGACATGGCTTTCCCTACTATGCCATGGTGCCACAGACAAGCACTGGTTAACAGTACACCAGCCTGATGTGTGGCATATGACCTTACCAGTCACATGTAGTATGACATGTCTTCTGCTGACGTGTTGAATGACATGCATACATGTTTAACACAATGGTGTCCTTTCAAATACACAGTGAGGTAATGGTGTCCCAATGCAGGGATGTGTTATACTAACATGGATTTTCAGCTGATGCAATGTTGTCAGTCCACCCTACAGATATACAGTAACATACTGCACATTGAGGTGATGTGCATAGCCATTGCAGGGCATCATGTGGCTTCACTATTGCTATACAGTGTGAGTTATAGACAAAGTTCATAGCCATGACTGGGTTCAGATACAATACATATCTAATGTGGAATGTGACCCATGTCACTGAAGTGTATACACACTAAACCCTAATGTGGAATGTGTGACACAGGTCACTGAAGGGTATACAGATGACACCCCTGCACATCTGCAACCATATTGCTGATGCCTGGCAACTATGCCCAGACATGGTTAACTTAGCAGTACTCCATGTCCCACATGCCACCTGTGTACCTCACACACATGAGGAGCAAGCATGACAGTAATGTCTGACACCAGCAAGGTGAATGTACTGTATCTCTGGCCTGATGTGGTCGTATGTGTATGTTGTGCAACACATGTATGTATTTGGATACTGTATAGGTGAATGCTTTCATGTTGTGACACACTCATGATGTTCAAGACATGTTATGTGGTGGTTTGATGTCATGCCTACACAGGCTGTGCACAGGCCTGCATGATGTTTAGTGTTTCACATCTACATTATCACCATTATACAAAGGCCATAGTTGTATTGTGTCAAGCCAATGTACAACAGGGTGTATACACATGTACATCACTTCTCCTGTGTGTGTTGCTTCATGTCTTGGGCCATCCTCCATGGCCATGTGTAAACATGTTTTGTCCAATGGTTGTGATGCACATCTATTTCACATGTCAGTGTTGTCCCATATGACATGCACCCATAGATGTCATATGCTCCACTGAGGACAGGGTTATGCAAACAAAGGGTGGTATGTTTGGGATGTGGGATATCATGTTTTTCAGGATAGTTAAGCAGTGTTGCAGTCAGCCCACTACATGTCATGGACATGTCAGATAGCACATGACATTGTGTGACATTCATAGCAAGGGTATAATCCACAAGGGTGAATCCTGTGGGCTGGTCATACTCCAGCCCCAATACATTTAGAGTGTGTACACACATATGCTCTCTGTATAGTACTGTTTGTATTCCCCACATGTGTAATGCTGATCTGTAGTACATGTCCCTACAGTAAGCCAAACCCCCACCATTGTATTCACAGCTGTCCACACATCTGCCAATGATGGTTTGTAAGGTTTAGTGTAGGTGTTTTATATAGTCTTCAATTATTCCACATGGGTAACCACTGTGATGCATTACAGGTCTGACCTGTAGATATTAACAGGGCTACCATACATTATGTGTACATGTGTTAAATGGCCACATGGCAGGTAATATGCAATTATTATAATCTGTGCATTATTGAGCCTGATAAATAAGAACAATCTCACCTGCAACAGGCCTCTGTCGCTGCGAAACACCAGAGGTACCTAAATAGGAGTGTCACAGCAGTAAAATCATTATCGGCACCTGTGTGATAGCTACAGGGTGCAATGTGCACGTTAGCACATAAGCCAGTACAATAGACTATACTATGGAGTATGCACAGCTGTGCATACATAAAGTAGCAAACTATAGTATGTGGCATGTGTGCATACATGCCTTGCAAATGATGTTAAATTACATATTGTACAATAACACATGCAACTATATGAAATATAGTTGTGTTATATATACAGTAGTGCCTTACCAGGCAACTCCAGGCTCAGTGGTTGTGAGACGCCCACCTCCACAATACCAGCTAAATCTTGTGGATGGAGTTCTGCAGGTGTCCCCAGGTTGGCAAGTAGCTCCTAGGTACGTGTGAGTGGGGGCTGGGTGAGTGGCCCTCCACCTGTTGCACCTTGTTCCCTGGCAATTGCATTTGCACACAGTTTCACCCATCTAACGATGTCGGTGCAGTGTTAGCGCAGATGCTGATAGGTGTGATTGTGGCCGGCAACATCATTTACCCTCCTGCACAGTTCCTCCCACTGGGCATCCCGCTGCTGTGCATCCTGTGGCACATGGCTGAAGAGTGTTTCATGGTTGTCGAGGAGGTATGGAATGAGGACCTCATCCTCCAAGCAGGTGTATGGTGGCAGCCTGGCACATGGCATACCTGGAAGACATAATGATGGAGACAGGTCACAGTAACTCACAGAGAAGTACAGAAGTACAGCTGAACATACATGTGTATCACATTTATTAAGATTACATATACGTCTTTGCAAATCTACATGACTCTAACACCACTGATATGTTTAACTCACACATATTTGACACGTACTGGTGATTTGAAGTTATCACCATATATGTGTGTGTCAAGTGATGACATTGCTCATACTCCATGTGGATGTTGTCTTGATGTGGGCATGTCTGTTTGCCTGAACTGGTGTCTTTATCTGTCAGCACATGCCTGGGTGTGTTCACATTAATGCAATAGACCTTAATGCTGTGTATATGTCATATATATAGTCATACACAGGCTTAAGGGACATGACCTGTGACCCTGCAGACTTGCTCACGGTAAGTTTTACATGTATGTGTTTTGCCATATATGTTTACATGGCACTGCACAGCAGAGTAGCATCTTGCCATGTATTACCTGTGTTGCACATGTGAAACACATGGGACAATGGCTAGCTTGATGGTATTTTCAGGGTTGGACATCAACTATAGCATGTATGGTCATAGTGAACTAGTAGGCTATATGTCCTGGGCCATTTATGAGCATAGGCTGAAAGGTTACCTAGCTGTAGCCAACAGACAGTTAAGTTTCAGTGGCCAGTTCAAGCAGTGCCACAGAACCGATCCACAGGGTTACTGATATATTTGCCATGCGGTCATCACACCATGTCTCAAAGAGGGGCAATGTGCACCTTTGCTGGACAGGGATGCATAGTATGGCAGGAGTATGGAAACTGTATGGGACAGGGATCTGTCAAGCATGTTGTGATCCTTGTGTGTGTGTGTGTTTTATATATATATATATATATATATATATATATATATATATATATATATGTCTATATAGCATACACCTTTCATTGGGTACATGGTGGTTAGTCCTATTTCCACACAATCCTCTCTTTTGTGTTTTAACCTGTCTGAATAAACAGCTGGCATAGGTGCATATCAGTTATGTTAGTGGTAGGTTACTCTGAGGATGGTATACATGGTTGCGGGTTTTAATCCTAGAAGTGATTATTATTTTACCTCTCAGAACAGGCACTGGAAGGGAAAGTGTGATTAACACACATTTAAGCAGTTGTAAGCAGGTTTGCCCGTGGTCTGCGCGACGTTAAGCATAGGTTAAACCTGTGAAGTGCTTATCCATTTAACCGTGTTTAAGCGCCACTTACCATAATGCAAACCTGCACAAAACTGCTTATGACTGCTTAAAAGTGCTTTAATCAACCTGCATCTGACAGCCCTTATTCTGGCCCTCAAAATAATTTAACAGCCCTTGAACCCGGGACCATGAGCACCACAGTCACTGACTTTACCACTAAGGCATCTGCGATATGTACAAATGCTATGGTGTTTAGAATACACATTTTATTATGGGCATTCCTCACTACTGAAAACAAATGTGATAGTCAGTTGGTGTACATATGTATGATACATGTTAATGTTCATATGTTTGTTGCAATGTGACCTGACATGGTATATTATGGATGAGAATGGTTCTTGTTTTGTTTCTTTTTTATATATTCCCCATACTCCATGTATACCCCATCAGTTCACGTATTGAACATCCAACCCAGGCTCTCCTTGATGCATAATTTCATTGCCCATCATTCCTCGCCCCACCCCAATCTCCACATACACAACAACCATCACTTCTACGGTGAATTAAGTTAATATTAATAGTTATAATAGCAGAGCTGCATGTGTTTTGTGTACACTTCAATTCCTTTGGATTGCTTCTGTGTCACAAAGTGTGTTCATAGATATTTATATATATGGCTATAGATGTAACTGTATATATATATATATATATATATATATATATATAGTATTAATGTGTACAGTTATACATATGTAGACTTGTATATGTTGATTCACAAACTACAGTACATTACAATGTACTGTACATATGTACACAAAGTGAGTCCCATTTGTGGTCAGTACTGTGGAATGCCTATAGTATAAGGTATAGTCTAAAGACCATGAACCATGTATACAGCTCAGATGGCTTAGTGGTAAGTCCCATGACTATTGTGTGCGTGGTCCAGGGTTCAACACCTGTGATGCATTGCAAATATGTTTTACTCCAGAATAAGGCTCATTTAAGCAGTTGTAAGCATATTTAAAAGTGTTTGTGCGACATTAAAGCAGCACTTAAACACAGTTAAACAAACTTTAAAACTCATAACCTGTGCACGCAAACATGGCCACATCTGCTAACTACTCAGGATATATACATTTCAGTGAAGTAACATCTCACTATGTGCTTACATAACATTACATTCTCTATTGATTTTACCCACCAGCACACATGGGTATATATGGGTGTTTCAAATGTTTATTATACTGAAGAATACTACCTAGCTATGCAAGTTAAGGTATACTTTTTAACATGAAAAACATCTCTGACTTTATTGGGATTTGAACCAGGAATGCACAAATACTATGCAAATGCTGTAACCATTACACTGTTGACATTAAGGTTGCTTCTGCCTATTTCCTATTTAGATGATGTCTATGTGTAAGCTAGGCTAAGCAAAGGGTGGAGGCACCCAAACTCACTGAGCTTCACTTACTCTTGAAATAAAAACATAACAAATGAAATGAGAGACTATAAATTAAATTCCTAACTACATTAAGCATAGCCCCTCACTGACACACTTCACGAGAAACCTTGATGTGTGAATGGGTAACAGAATACACACCCCTGGGATCATGTGTCCCAGAGTCATACAGCCAGGGGGTGGAGGAGCCCCTCCAGTTTTATATCTGCAAGACCTGTTGGGGAAATTGAATGATGTTGATGTTTCACGTTAACATGCTCTCTTTAAATCACTAAGTGCCCCATCACCCTCCGCCACCCCAGTCTTTAACACCTTCCAGAAACTCTGCCTGGAATCACTTCATTGGCTATGCTTGACAGAGGCTCAGTTACTTCATCAATGGTGTGGAGAAAGCCAACACACTGTAGCTATGCTTCTAAATGCCCTTGGGCAAATAGCCTACTACCGATCTGTGAACTTCTAAAGTGCAGGCCATCACAGACATAATATGTGAATAAACAGAGCTTTCAGATCACAATATACAGTGAAAAATCACCATGTAGTCAGAAAACAGTTAAGTACATCAAGAACATACAGAACACTGATAGTTAATCACTCCAAAATTCTATCTTGGAAGCTAGAAGACTTGTATAAGTTTAAAGCTTTCTATTGCTTACCAGTAGGTTACCTACAGGAAAGATGAGAAACAAGCACAGATGGGAAACATGCATGCAACAATACCATACCTGCTTGCATGTGTCAGCCTTAGGCTTTGGAATACTGGCCAAGGCTATTGGCGCCCCCATGGTGCCTTGTTTAGGCAAGTCTTGAAGGTGATTCCCACCTCCGTAAACAGCACAATAGCGAAATCATTGAGGGCTATGCTACTCAATGCCAGGGGTTGTAATCACAACATGCACGGACTCACAGCACTCCTCCATATGGACAACATCAACATCTGTGCAGTAATTGAGGCCTGTTTTAAGGATCCAGAGAGCACAGCAGCACTACCAGTCTACAACCCATACCACACATTTCGGCCACAGAACATGGACTGACACAGACATGCAGGGGGTGTTTCCATATTCATCAGGGATACCTACACCTCCAGGTTAGTGGGGCAACATGATACCTCTGAGATCATCCATGTGCAGCTAACATCAGCCACAACTGCAATGCAAACTGTGGCCTGCTACAGATCACCCTTCATGACCCAGGACCACCACTCCTCTTACCTGGAGACAGTGGAAAACATGACAGTCGTACCGAACACCCTGGTATTGGTCGATGTCAACTACCCTACCATTAACTGGGAAACTTACTCGAGTACTCACTTCCAGGCCCAGCGCTTCCTGGAATTTATCACCTCATATGCCCTGTGTCAGATGCTAAACTCCCTAACGAGAGTTGAAAACATACTAGAAGTGGTAATCACCAACATGGGCAACAAGTGCACCACAGCAGAGGTAAACTGGTCACTGGTTAGATCCGACCATGGACTATTCACTGATGATTTTCACACCCAACCATCTCCCCCACCCCAGGAAACCACAGTGAATACCTTTCCTACAGCTAAATTCACACTACTAAATACAGAGGTGGGAGGTTTCACAGCCCCCATGCTAAGGGAAACACTGCTCAAGATACAGAAAGATTTACAAATGCCCTCTATAAGCACCTACAAGGATGTATGGATCATGCCATCACTGGTAAACCAAGACTCGCTCCTCCTAGACAAGGACACCAGTCTGGTGGACCCCTGCAATAAACAGGCTATACAACAGTAGTAGGACAGTAGTCCAGAAAAACAGTAAAACCCAAGAAGGGCAGACATCCATGACCAGTATTAGTAAGAAACATAGATCCCTCATAAAATCATCTAAGGCTAACATCAAAAGGAAAATAGTCAGGGAATTCTAAAGATAACCACAAAGCCTTCTTTGGCCATGTCAAGGATGTAAGTGGTAACACACAGATTTGCACTGTGCCGGTGCAATATAGCACAAAATATACTGACCCTACTGATATCGCCCAAATCCTTGCGGATACATTCGGTGCAAACTTCACCCCCTAAAGAGCCCACAACAATACCCGGAAAGTACAGTATCCCAGACATCAGAGACACACAGGTGGAAATGACCCTCTCAGATGGCAAAACACAGCATCAATGGAGGCAGATGGTGTCCCAGACTGCATCTTGCAAACACTATAAGACAAACTAACCCCCCACCTAATTAAGCTTTTCAACCTCAGCTCTACATAGGCTACATGCCCATACAATGGCGCATAGCAACGGTTATTCCAATCCACCAAGGTGGAAACACAACTGACCATGATAACTACCACTCCATAAGCCTGACTAGCCTGGTCTGCAAAGCTATGGAGCACATCCTCATGGCACTCATTGACAAAGACATTGGTAACCTCCAAATACTTGACCCAACCCAGGTCAGCTTGGTTGAGTGCAGATCATGCCTACTGAACCTGTCTGACATCTTACAGACACTCACCAAGACGTTAGATGAGGGGAGAGGTGGTTCACACATAATACCTGGACCTCACCAAGGCTTTTGACACCATTCCCCACTCAGGTATTATTGATAACCTCACCAGCCTGTACATAAACCCATACATCACAGGATGGGTTGTCAGCAGGCTTACACACAGAACCCAAATGGTAAGACTAGCAGCCTCCAGGTCCAGCTCTTAACCAGTCACAACTGATGTCCCACAGGACTCAATTCTGGGACAGTAGAAAGTCCAGCTGACACAGACATCCTTCAAGGGGCCTCACAGAGGCCGACACTGGGAGTCAAAGTCATGGACTACAGCTAAGTGCCACAAACTGTATGGTCATTCCGTTTTGAAAATACTAAACACCCACATATTAACATATAAGTGACAGCCACTTTAATACAGATGAGGTAATAGGGTATCTGGGGACTAAGGCAGATGGTGATCTCTTCTTTGGCAACCATATCTCCAAAGTAGTTAGGACATCCTTCTATGTAGGCCATCTGATTACTAAAGGGTTCGCATCTAGACATACTGAGGTTATATTGCCTCTTTACTCATCACTCATCAGTCCCATCATAGAGTATAATAACCCATTTGGGATGTATCTCAGAAGACACTTCCGACAGCTGGAAGGTCCACGAACATACCTCGCCAAGAGGATTACTGTCCTCGAACATATGTCCTATGCAGCCAGACTGAATAAACTCCTGCTTTACTCAGTGGCATCTCGTTTAGTCAGAGATGATCTCTGCTGGCCAACAAAGCCATGTCCAACTCAGGCTTAATGGATATGCTCTACCTATGGGAATCCATGTCACAGTGAGCCACACACTGTAGTGAGCTAAACCTTGCCACAACAATAACTAGAAGATGCTGGAGGGACAGATTCCTGTCACAGAAACTCCCCATGCTTTGGAACTACATCCCTAATTACATTATACAGAGCCCCTCACCAACACTCTTCAAGAGAAACCTTGAAGAGTGGATGGGGAACAGTAGATACACCCCAGTGATCCTGCCATTGGCTCTGCTGCACAGTGGAACAGTTAATTAATTGATGGGGTGGCAAAAGCTGACATATTTTGGCTAGGCTTATGAATGCCCTCAGGCAGTTAGCCATGTACCTACCTATGACCCTATTAATCTATACATACAGTATCAGCACATGCTGATAGCTTAATTTACTGTTCAGGTGTTGACTTACCATGTGCCAATAGCAGTTGTGTGTGCAATAGTTGAGGGCTGCCTATATTGGATGTACACAGTAGACTGCCTATACATGACAATTTACATGTAGTTTTGTTTGTGTGCCATCCATTTTTACTGTGTGTGCAGGTGGAGAAAGGTGTCAGTCCCTAGGTGCCTTTCACTGTCAGTGTGTGTGCTATACATTCCCTTCTTGCCAAGGCATGGGCATACTGGGCATGCCTCTATCTGCCTACTGGGGCTGGCTCAGGGTGTTCATGGTCTGAGTACCTCTGTGCATGTGGGGCCCTTGGCAATGGTGGTGGGCTGTGAGGGCCTTCACCATTCTGTCCCTGCTGCAGCTGTTTCCGCAGGATCATATTGTGTAGCATGGCACATACTATGAAGATGTGGGCACACATGCCTGGAGAGTACTGCAAGGCTCCACAAGATATGTCCAAGCAATGGAACCATGATTTAAGCATCCCAAACACACACTCTATGATGATTCTCATTTGTGCGTGTGCCTCATTATGGCGTTCTTGCATGGGTATGTGTGCATTTCCGATAGGAGTCATCATCCATGGTTCTAGTGCATAGCCAGCATCCCCACCAGGTGGCCATATGGGATGTACCCCCTGGCAAATACCTGATACAGCTGTGAGGCATGCCAGATGTGGGAGTTGTGATAGCTTCCAGGGCTGCCAGCACACACATTCATGATAATGCCCTGGGCATTGCACATGACCTGGTAGTTGATGGAGGGTTATCCCTTGCGGTTTATGTAGCATCTACCCTGCTCACTGGGTGTTGGCTTGATGTGTATGTGCGTGCAGTCTATTGCACCCAGTACCTCTGGGTATTCTGCCCACACAGTGGAAGAGACGCATTTTGCTGGCCAACTCCTTCTGTGTTCAGGGGAAGTATATGTGCTCATTGGCATGTAGTAACATGGCATTCGGGAACTGGTGAAGTACCCTGGATGCTGATGCCTGTGAGATCCCCATGATATCCCCAGTTGGCCTTTGAAAGGTACCTGTAGCTAGTATTCTCAGGCTTACACATACCTTTGTATCCACTGGGATGGTTTCCCCTCTGTTTGTACTGGCTCTGAGGCATGGCCGGCATAGCTCCACAAGTTGCTGTGGGGTGTCCCTGTCGATCCTGTAATGCTTTACTATTGCCAGATCATGTAGCCCCTGGTAGGTTACCCTGGTTCTGAACACTCTTCTCCTCCTCTGGTGCCTGCAGTGGTTGTGAGCATCATCGTTTACACTACCTTTAGTCTCCAACACATGCTGATGGATTAAAGCTATGGCAGCCGCTAACATGTACATATTAAAAGTTCCCCGTCTGTATACACCAATGGTGCAGAATGTATGGGAATACACAAGTGTGTGTGAGGTGCTTTCACACTTTATACTATTGTGTTATCGATTAGCAATGCTCCAATCTTCTTACAGCAAAGGTGACACACCCCTCTCTTGATGTCATTTCTATCTCAAGGGCACACCTCAGTGTTATAAAGCTACACTGTGAGGTGCATCCTTACACCAGCGGGGAATCGGTGATTCACTATTATGCCTCTCATTTGCATGGCATTGCCTGCTAATTACTAGCTACTGTGCAAAACACTGTCACAGCCCCTTAGAAACCCTTGCACCATGGTGTGGTGTAACATGCCTGCCATTGACTATTATGGGGAACTCATGATATGTGTTTCATTGCAGTTTTAGCCTACATTTTTCTATTTTCCTTGCAATCTGGTTTGCGCGCTGCTGCCCTGCGCTTAAATTTCGCGAAAGTACGAAAATGAAATTAAACGTTCTTTTTATATTTTGTGCATGTCTTTTTTATGCCAAAGGCTATATATTTAGCGATTGGCATACATTAACAATATCATACATGTGTTTGGCCAGCTGTCATGGCTCTGATTTTATGTTTGCAAAAATGTAAACCGTTTTTTTACGTTTTACATTTCTGCATGCTTACACTATGCCTGCACCACTTCCTGGATTGCTAAATACCTTCATTTGCATGTTACACTGCTGCAAATGGGGTAATTAGCATACAGGGGCCAGGAGCTTTGCGGGTGTAGCATACACAGGTAGTGCACTTGGAAACAGCTCATACCTGGATCGCTCGCCGGCCATATTTTGTGTTGGAATGCCAATTCTATGCCTGAACCTGGCGCAAGCTTCATGAATCCAGGGGTATGTTTTTTCACTGGATAACTGATCAACTTTTAGAACATTGATCCTAAAAGATCGCTGACATTCAGTCATGGCATCTAAACTCAAAGAAGAGCAAGAAGGTGAGTTGCTGTATTTTCCAGACTTGCAAGCTCAGAGTTGGTATGTATATATATAGTTCAGTGATGCAGGGACCTGGCCTCTTGGTTGGAGAGGTGCATAGGGCCTTACACCCTTTCAAAAAACATGTCTTTTGTTTTGTGTGATGGTGGTGGTGCTGTTTTGACTAGTTTTAGATCTTTTGGTTTAAAATAACTACATGTTAATTAAAAGAGATGTGATTATTCACAGTGGAGATAGTATCTCAGGAGATTAAGATTTACTGAAGGAGTTAATGACTCGACAGCAGACATGAGACAAGTAGAAAACTGTAGCAACTCTGTTGTAACATGAAACATAAATATAATCAAATGTGATCAAGACATAAGAAATGGGCCTATGAAAAATGACTGAAGAACATTTCAGAGGTTTGATGACAAAGCAACCCTTTGTAGCCCTGCCATATGCAAAAGGTACTTCTGTATAGTTTTCAAAGACCAATAACCTCATAATGTTATTTTTCTGTAGAATCTTCCTGAATAAATGGGATATAAACTGATTTTTTTTTTATTAATTAAACATAGCTTAATACATAATTTGGTACCTGTAATAAAGTCACAGTAATGTAAAACTTGGTAAAAGGTAACAAAAGTTTGAAAACCCTGTCATATTTATTTTGCATCCCTTCTGGCAATAGAATTCCCATAAAAGTATATTTCCGGATTCTATTTTAAAGTGCAATAGAAACTATTTACCCTTAATATCATGTATAAAATTTCTAAAAATTATATTAGTTGTTCAAATAAAAAAGCAGCACAAATATGTGAAAATGTGGTAAGAAAGAGCTGCTACTGTGAATTTATCCTTGTTTTAAGACTATAAAATATGTTTTATCTTTAGAAATTTAACTTCATACTGTGGAGGTTTCCTCTTTAAAAGCATTGTCAGTACTTTAGATACACAATGGAAATGATGGGAGATTAACTTCAGAGTGAGTGACTTTCATATTATAGCAAGGCACAACTGCCATTGTACTGACAACAGAAGAATATGTTGGCCTCTACAGCGGACTTAGGCACCACTGGACCAAGAAAAAGAAATGTGCACACTACTGCATTAGGAAAGATAGCAGTGGTTGTAGTGTGACTGGGGATGAATGCAGGAGTATGTAGGACACTGGATATGAATGCAGCAGTATGTAGGACAATGTGACTATTCACAAAGCTCATTCACTTATACATTAATGCAAAGCCTTTGCCACTCTTCCTGAAATGTAAAACAAAAATCTCAGGGCATAGCCTTCTTGTGAGAAGACGAAAATGAAAAGGTTTCCAATAGATAATGGACATTTATGTTTGCAAATATATAACGTGACAATGGTTAACTGTACTTTCCTCATGGAATGCAGTAAACAAGCCAAACTTACAAAGAATATACTGATGTGGAAAGTTATCTCCTCCACCTTCTCAGTTCAGCTAAATATCATTTCAGAACTAATTCACGCCAGGTAAGTTTTGCATTCTATAGTACTGACTAAATCAACAGACATGCATATAAAGCACTTATATCTTAAATAACTGGTTGGATACTAAGCATTATGTTTATGGAAGAAAAGACCCACATGTCATGAACATAATATATGAGGTTTCACATACTTGGCAAGTAGAGGAGAAGGCTCATATTATCTTCACTGCACATTTACAAAAACATTTATTACAAGGTACAGATAACTATAAATCTTGTGTCCATAAAATTGTGGAAACATGGTTTACATATTGTGCATTCCAGTGATAGCTTATGTCATGTGCCACTTTTGGTCTTCTCCTTTTTCCGTTCCAGAGTTTCACAATTTTTTCACAATTGATGAAGAACCTTATAAGGAGGAAACTAGGAGTGTGGTCTATACAATGGTTATAGAATTGTAGGGGAAACATGACTTCTGTCCTTCAGCATGTACCGGATCACATTTTCCTCTACATCCATCAGGTAGTTTTATTAAGACTTTCATGCCTACTTGTTTACATGAATTGCGTAAATATTAAAATGTGTTTTCTGTCATGCCATCTCTTTAAAGACTCAACCTGATGGAAAATAGGTTGGGAAGGCATTCCCAGCATGTTGACAACTTCCAAAAGCTGCTTCAGTGATTCTTTTAAGCAGAAAAGGAATAAATAACACAAGTCTTAGTGCTAGCAGGTCACTGGAGGCATGTGGTACATGTGCAGTTGGTGGAATTCAAATTGCCTGAACATCAGCTTCCTGATGTTCAAGATGGAGAGAAATGGAATGAGATAATTATTTCCATAGGAAATCTCTGACAGTGCAGTCTCTAAGTGTGCACTGGCAGGGATTGCTTCTTTTGGGAGATTTCTCCTTTCTTTGAGTTGGTGCAACCATGGAGTTGGTATA
Source organism: Protopterus annectens (assembly GCF_019279795.1). Taxonomy (NCBI): domain Eukaryota; kingdom Metazoa; phylum Chordata; order Ceratodontiformes; family Protopteridae; genus Protopterus; species Protopterus annectens. The sequence continues at coordinate 753,718,217 of NC_056725.1, read as the reverse complement.
TATAAATTCAGGGGTGAGGAGGCTTGCAATGTACTTTTCTGACTTTCTGTATTTCATGCAATGATTTTTGATGTTTTTGATGTTCAGGCTTTTACTGTTCTATGTTCCACAGTAGAACTGAGGCAAACCTGTGGCCTCACTCACTTTGTATGAGCACACTTCAACACCTCTTTACACAAAAGGGGGGCCGACTTCTCAAAATACTGAGTGGGATCTGGGACTTTTACTCTGGGTAGGAAAATACTAAGACATATATTTTTAACCTTTTATGGTTTCCAGAACCACTCAGCTAGTGGATACATATACAAATATAACTTTGCGATTTACTACTCCAGCTAGTCAGAGTAATCATTTACTTGTAAAATTTTCATTCAGTTAAAAAAAACTTACCAGTTACACTAAGAAACTCTTGGCATGCAAACTTCATACACATACAAGCCTAGTTACACAACAGACAGTAAGTTACAGTTCATCTCAATACATTCTAATAATGTATGCACTTAAGTTGCTCAGTTTACCAGCATAAGTGATAAAAAAGAAGTGTTTTCTTTCTGCATAGGGCAAGACCATTCCCAACACACACACACACACACACACACACACACACACACACACACACACACACACACACACACACACACACACACACTCCTGCATGTGGGGCCAGCCCACCAATGCAAACATTTTAATTTTATTCAAAGATCACTGTAACTCAGAGAAAGCATGACCACTAACAGGTAATATAACACCTGTCTTGTTCTGTCTATGAGGTGTGATGACCTTAGATCAAACCATCTAGCTCTTAATATGAAGAATGCATATAAAACTTGTTGTCCAAAGCAGTGAAATTCTGAGGAAATGCCAGCATGCCTGAGCATGCCTGAGCAAATGTAAATCATACAAGCAAGGGAAAGTAAGCCAAGTTTACTTTTAAATTCAAATACTACCAATAACATGTTATCTATTTATTTAAAAATCACTTCTGGGAACTTAGCATTCATTAGTGACAGCAGTCACAAATAATTCTTGTTTTTGACTGGAGCTGCTACTTGAGTTATTAGAAGAGGTTATGAATAAAAAAGTAAACAGTCTTAGCTTTAGCAACAGTGTATTTTATACTGCTACTCAAGTTCATAAGTTCATACCGTTATAGGTTTTCACTAAGCTTATGGCCAAAAGAGACAATCAAGAAGCTCAGCCAAATTACACAGTACTGGTGGAAAACTAGCAGTGTCCACCATTAAGAAGACTTTTGCCACATATTCCATGCAAAATATGTAATCATATATCACTGCTATATCATAGCAGTCATTCAGACTGGCATTAAAGGTTGCTAACAAAGATGGCCTACTCCAGAAATGGGGTGTACACTGGGTTAGATCTCCATCATACCAGCTTGCTTTGTTGATGTAATAACGTAGATTTAGATCTCTGGAAAGGGTGCTTGCTTTACTCCTTGCTCTATTTAGGCAAAGGAATTCAAAGAGTGCAGGGTATTTCATAGCATGGAAAGCTAAGGAGAGATCAGCCATCAGTAGTATGTATAACACTGAGTAGAGTGACAGAGCTTTTAGTCTGTCGGAGTAGTGAAGAGTACTGAGGTCTCTCAAGCTGGTGTTATTGCTTGGTGAGGAACATGATGAAGGGTGCATTATATTCAAATATGGAACTAATAAGGGATGAATAAAGTAGAGCTATAACTTCTTTAGACCTTGAGGAGGTGTCACAAAGGATAAACTGTGCAATGTAGTAGGACTTTCTAATCACCACAGAGCTAGAGTTGTCAAAGGAGAGGTTGTTATAAACATATGTACCCATGTCCCTGATGACAGTGTCAGATTTAAGTGGAATTTTATCCATATAACAAACAGCAGTAAAGGAAACTATGCTGTACCTCTTAAGTGTTAAGGGCAATCTTATAGTTACTGCAGCAAACATTTTTTTCTCCAGCCCTCACTGCAGAATTTAAGTATCAAAATCAGATTTGATAACCTTCACCAGTTTGCAATCATCAGCAAACTTGGTTAACCAAAGTCATGTAATATCAGCTATTACATTTCAGGAATATATACAAAAGAGGAGGTGACCCAGGACAGAGGCTTATGGGATACCACTAGTTACATTTTTTCTTTCTAGAGTAAATTTTCCCAACCTTAGCGGTATAAGTTCTGTCAGACAGCCAATCTCCAATCCAACGAGCTATGCATGGGTTAATGTTGAGTTGCAAGAGTTTGTAATACCACTATGAGGGTTGTGTCAAAGGCCTTAACATGGTCTAAGTAAGCAGTGTGGACTGTATGTCCCTTATTCATTGTCTCGTTAACCCTTTCAAAGAATTCAACCAAATTGAACAGTTACAATCTGCTTTCACAAAGACAAACTGATGCTATCCAGGGATATTAGGTTACCTATATCATTGTTACATGTTTAGCGATAATACATTCCAGACCCTCATAAATAATACCAGTGTGACTAATTTATTTTATTTATTGGCATTGACTAATTAGAAAGTCTGACTGGGTAGAAGCCCATTTTCTGCAGAAGCATGGGGAGAAATGCTCTGAAGTATTACAAAACATTTTAAGAAAAATAATTGTACAATCTTCAAAAAATAATACAAAAAAACACAAGTTAAAATGTTTTAATATTTAGGGAAAATTTAGCATGTTTATAGAGAAAGTGACCCTAAGTTAGTATAATGCAAACAGGAATTGCAATATGAAATGAGAGAAAATTAAGCTTATGATATATTTAGAGAGAAATCCAGGGAAGAGAAATTGATAGAAGTAAGGAAGTGAGTGAGAAAGGGAGAGTAAGGAGGTCTAAAGTATGAATAGGTATATATTCACATTTATGGACATAGCTTATTCTGGTGTTGAGCAAGAACAGAGCAAGCTTTTGGCTTAGTCTTTCAGAATGGTTTTGAAGCACTGGAGGATATTGACTTGATGGATACATATAAGGAGTTCTAGGCCTTAACAACATGCACAAGAAAACGTCCGAACTCAATCCACCAATATACACAGCTGTAACAAGAGAGTTCAAGAATCCACTGGCTGGGTGATATAACGAAACGTACTATATACTGTATAAAGCCAAGCTTATTAAAAACATATAACGGTTAAGCGCTTTCATCTATTACCATTTAGACTTCATCAGAACCATACATAAATAATTCCACACTCTTAAATAAAAATACCAAACATTTAAAAAATTGATTCCACCAATCCCATTGCATTGTCTCCTCCACCAATATAAAAGTCCCGTAGGTATTATCAAAATACAAGTTTTTCCACTAAAAATCACATAAATAATCCTCACTGCTTATAATAAATAAAGCATGTCATGTCTTATAAATAAACACCTAAATATCTTACAATATTTTTTGATGTATTGTCACATTACCTATAAATAATAAATAATAAATAATACTACAACTAAAACTAAAATTCATACTTTAGTTTGCAATATAGGTTTAATAGAGATATATTCATTAATGCCAGGTGGAGACGTAGCGTTTAACAGAATCTGCCACCTAGCTTCTTTCTCCCCCAAGATGTATTTGGTACAGCCACCTCTCTGACTTACTTGAACTAACTCCAATATAGCAAACGTGAAAGTTCTACACCCAGTGCTGTCCCTTACATGCCTATACAAGGCATTGTTGTCATCCTTCCTTTTTATAGCATATAAGTGCTCATATATTCGATCCTTTAAGCGTCTCCCTGTTTGTCCCACATAAAAACTGGGACATGATGTACAAAGGGCGAAATATATGAGATTTTTGCTAGAACAGTTACCTTGACAAAAATGTACTACACTTTTACTAATGTTGTCTACCTGTATGTGAGCATCCTCTAATATTGCCCCACATTGGTTACAATGACCACACTTCCTTGTACAAATCTGACGTATTTTGGTACTAATGCTGTTCCTTTCAAATTTTCTCTTCAGATTAGTTCCTACACTATTAACAAACCTTGGTTCCTTCCCTATAATAGAGAATAATGTGTCATCACTCCTTAAAATATTCCAGTTATTTTTAATAATATTTTTATATCTTCTGTGTATCCAGTGTATGGTAGGACACATGCCTTATTATATTCACATTCCTCATTACTTATAATATCATTATTTTTGGACGGCATACCTAATAATGGTTTGTATCTAGTGCCCCAATGTTTACTCACATAATCTATGGCATCTTTTATAACATAATCAGGGTATCTCCTTTCCCTAAACATAGTGCCTATAATATTAAATTCCTGTAACATTTCACTATGCTCTAATGTCATCTGAGCTGCACGGATACATTGACCCTTTACAATATTGTTCTTTAATCTAACTGGGTGACAACCGTTATATTAAAAATAGGCATTACTAAAGGTCTCTTTTCTAAAAATATTAGATTTAAATCCAGTCGATGTCAAGGTAATGTAAGTATCTAAGTATGCTATACTCTCCAAGCTGTACTGATATGTAAATCTCAAATAGGAAGTAGAAGTATTCAGATACTGAATAAACTGTGGGATGTCATTGATGTCCCCATCCCATATTATGAAGACATCATCCAAAAAACGGACATATCTTTTGATCCGCTGCATAAATCTACTATTAAAAATAACTTCATGCTCCCAATCCAATAGAACCATGTTGGCATATATAGGGGCACAAGTGGTCCCCATAGCCACATCTTTACTCTGTCTGTAGTATTCACCCTCATAGAAAATGTAGTTATGATCCAACACCAAACTCATAAAATCTTCTATTAATTTTATTCTGTCCCATGCAAAATCTGTATATCTTCTAATACTACAAACAAATCTTTCCATCCCTTCATCCCTAGGGATACAGGTAAAAAGATCTTTGACATCTATGGTAACTAATATTAAATTAGGTTTCCAAATAGATGGGGATAGTCTACCTAGAAAATCCAACAAATCTTTAACCAAATGTTCAACCATAGAAAAGATGAATTTAAGCCAAGTATCTATTACTTTTCCAAAAGGGAAAGTTTTTGACCTACTAGCTGAAATAATAGGTCTGAACGGTGGGTGTTCTATATCCTTATGTATTTTGGGTATACCTATAATAGCAGCTATAATAGGATAATACACTTTTAAAAAATGATATAACTCTTGATCTATCCTATTCTCTATCAAAAATTCTTCCAAATAAGCATCTATTCTATAGTGTCATAAAGAACAACCCCACCCCCTTTATCTGGTTGCATTATTCTAATATTGGGGTCGTTACACAATTCACACATGAGCTTGTATTCATCCTTACTCATGTTGTATAAAGAAGAATGTTGACAAGTATTCCTATATCTATATAACTGATCCAACACCACCTTCTCAAAACTCCCCAAGATGGGATGTAACTGGGGGGTAAAAACACTTTTTCTATACAAAGGTGCACATACATTCTTTTTCCTAGAACCATGAAAATGTACCAATAAATTCAATTTCCTCAAGTATAACTTAAATTGTATAATATTGTCCACTATATTAAACTTAGTATGGGGAATAAATGTCATCCCTTTCCTAAATAACGCAAAATGCGTATCTGTAATATCAAGGGAGGTGTAGTTATAAATGAAGAAATTATTTTGTCCATACTGAACCTCATTGTATTTAACAATGGGTTGCTTATGGCCCTCTACCAACTGGGCCTGTAATTCCTGTATGGTTGACGCTGATGTCTCCATCGGCCATTCATATTCCTTCCTTGTGGTTCTTCCCATTGATAATCCTGTACTAAAAAAGGTTGGTTTATATTCTGCTTATAATGTTTGTTCTGATATGCTACACCTGTAATCCCCCCCCCCCATTCTGATTTGTTCCCAATTTATTGGCCTTTTTATTCCAATTATACATGCTACCTTCCTGATATTGCTGCATATCTCTTTTTAATTTAGCACCATTTCCTTTTAAATAGTTTTTGGGAGGTAGTGTCAGCTATACTGAATTATTTGTCAAAAAAATCATGCCACTGATCAAACACTAAATCTTGTGTTATAATCCCATTTAATCTATCAACCTCTTTAGTAACCATAGCTAACCTATGGTCATTACATTTCATAATAAATTTCATAAAGGTAAACCCAAAACCATCAAACATAGCATTACATTCAGCAGTCAATTCTTCCTTTAATTCAACTCCCATAGGGCGTTTGAAAAAACGCAGTCCCATCGGGACTATGTGTAACTCAATACATCTGCTCAGATAAGCATTCTCTATTTGCAAACTTTTAATAATATTTAATTTATGTCCAAAATCCCGTATAATGTCCTTCAATGTCCCATTAAAGTCTGTACTATTATTATCCTGCTTAGGCATAGCCATGTCAGTAAAAACAAATGGATTATCAAATAAAAACGTGTCCAATACATTTTTCGAATTCCTAGTAGACCGACCTTCACCTTTGTCTACCAGTATAGAATGTTTTACAGTACCTGATACCGCTGTGTTAGTTACCACTGAATAAGTGCATTTCGGTACTGTCCTTTTAGGTTTGGCTCCGGAAATTAAATATATGTCCTCCGTACCGCTGCCTCGACCAATTTCTCTGGGACTACTAAAACCATTCCCCTTGTCATTGGCTGCAACCGCACCATTAGAGGCCCCTATATTCTCCGGCTTGCCGCTGTGATTTACTTCTACTTCAAGGTTCCTACCTAAAGGAGGAGACGTACGTTGATCACCTGATCGCACATCCAATAGACATTGGTTACCCATATCAGCTGTGTTTCCTGACTGGCTACACAGCTCAATTAATCTCGTCAATTCACCCTTAATAATGGACATCTCCGATTGAAGTTTCTGTATTTCATCCTTCCTAATAGGAGAAAATATAGATGGTAATTCCTCCAGTGAATTCATGGAAAAAATGACTACAAACACAAGAAAACGTCCAAACTCAATCCACCAATATACACAGCTGTAACAAGAGAGTTCAAGAATCCACTGGCTGGGTGATATAATGAAATGTACTATATACTGTATAAAGCCAAGTTTATTAAAAACATATAACGGTTAAGCGCTTTCATCTATTACCATTTAGACTTCATCAGAACCATACATAAATAATTCCACACTCTTAAATAAAAATACCAAACATTTAAAAAATTGATTCCACCAATCCCATTGCATTGTCTCCTCCACCAACATAAAAGTCCCGTAGGTATTGTCAAAATACAAGTATAATATAAAAAATATTATTAAAAATAACTGGGATATTTTAAGGAGTGATGACACATTATTCTCTATTGTAGGGAAGGAACCAAGGTTTGTTAATAGTGTAGGAACTAATCTGAAGAGAAAAGTTGAAAGGAACAGCATTAGTACCAAAGTACGTCAGATTGGTACAAGGAAGTGCGGTCATTGTAACCAATGTGGGGCAATATTAGAGGATGCTCACATACAGGTAGACAACATTAGTAAAAGTGTAGTACATTTTTGTCAAGGTAACTGTTATAGCAAAAATCTCATATATTTCGCCCTTTGTACATCATGTCCCAGTTTTTATGTGGGACAAACAGGGAGACGCTTAAAGGATCGAATATATGAGCACTTATATGCTATAAAAAGGAAGGATGACAACAATGCCTTGTATTGGCATGTAAGGGACAGCACTGGGTGTAGAACGTTCAAGTTTGCTATATTGGAGTTAGTTCAAGTAAGTCAGAGAGGTGGCTGTACCAAATACATCTTGGGGGAGAAAGAAGCTAGGTGGCAGATTCTGTTGAACGCTACGTCTCCACCTGGCATTAATGAATATATCTCTATTAAACCTATATTGCAAACTAAAGTATGAATTTTAGTTTTAGTTGTAGTATTATTTATTATTTATTATTTATAGGTAATATGACAATACATCAAAAAATATTGTAAGATATTTAGGTGTTTATTTATAAGATATGACATGCTTTATTTATTATAAGCAGTCATGATTATTTATGTGATTTTTAGTGGAAAAACTTGTATTTTGACAATACCTTAACAACATGGCATGAGTACTGACAATGGCCATCAGATTTGATAGGCTGGTGGAGAGACTGAAGTTTTGGTCAATGGATTGTAATGACCTGCTAGGAAAATAGTTGTGTAGAATGTTATTTAGTGCTGGACAAGCAGATGGATTCTGTATAATTTTAGAATGTTATTTAGTGCTGGACAAGCAGATGGATTCTGTATAATTTTATAAGTGGTAAAAAGCTGTGTGTATGTCATTTCATGGGGTAGTTCTAACCAATTCAGGCTTTTAGTGTTTTACAGTGGTGGGTTCTGAAATGGATATCACTGCAAATTTAGTAACTTTCTTAAAGTATTGTTTTATTTTTGTGATGCTTGAAGGTTGGTAAGGATGATACCACCATAAAGAAGTGTGGGGAGGAGATTAGTGGCAAGTGTAGTTTTAGTAGCGTTGGTGAGAAGTATTCTGGCTCTATAAAGCTTTCTCAGTTTCTGATGAGTTTTTCTTATGTAATTTTGTATATGCAGGTCAAATTTAAGATTATCATCCACTATCATCCCTAGTAATTTGCTATGAGACGTGACTTCCATGGCTGTATTACGTAAAGAAAGGACTAAATTTAGTTTTTTCTAATGAGAAAGGAATTTGGGGAAAAAGTATTAGCTTGCTTCTTTTTAGGGGTGAGCATAAGTTGTGAGTTACAAAGCCATGTCTTAGTTTCTGTTTTAGTTTCCTGAGTAATTTTTTAGAGGTGTGCCATGCTGTCAGATGTGTGGAGTCATCTGCATAGTCTATTTGGGAGGCCTGTTGTATGGATGTATGGAAGGTGTTGGTGAGAATGTTAAAGAGGAGAGGACGAAAGATTAACCCTTATGGTATACCAGTGGTGAGTATGGAGAGAGGGTGGAGTATCATTTTATTGACTGATACCTATTGGATAGGTTGCTTTTGAACCATAAAGGTGTGGGCAGAGAGTGACCTAATAAAGACATTTGAAGTAGAAGTTTGCTGTGACGAACTATGTTGAATGCTTTAGAGAAGTCTAGCTTGCAGATGTCTCTAGCTTTATTACTGTATCTACACAGTTAGAAGTGCAGTGTTAGTACTATGGGAAGAATGCAAGCCATGTTGTGTGGGAATGGGAGTTCTTCCTGCAGAAGATAGTTTAGCAATTGTTTTTGAATATATTTTTCAAGTATTTTGGAGAGGGGGAGATAAGATTGTTATAGTTCTAAAGTTAGTAATGTCTGTTGAATTTCCTACTTTGTGCAGAGGAATAATGTACAACTTTTTCCAAATGGAGGGAAACTTGGGTTCTTAGTCTGACCTTTTTATAATGATTAAAACAGGACAGTCAATTCAATCGGCTGCTATTTTAAGGTACTCACTTGGGATGTCATCAGCTGAAGTTGAGCATGGTCTGAGTTTCTTTAAGAGTAGTTTTACATAATATGTGGGCACACGTTTGAAGGTAAAAGTGAATATGGTAATATGAGGCTGCAGGGTTAGAATTAGATGTTGGGAATCCTTGATTAGAGGTGCAATGCTGCCTATGAAAGAGGAGTTTGTATTGCAGTTTCGAGTGGTGAGTTATTTGAATTTTTGGCTGGGATGCAAGATTTCTTTAATGGCTTTCCAGAATAATTTAGGATTGTATTTACTGTTATTCTGAAAGTTATTATAGTATATATTTTTGCCTTCATTTATTTGCTTTTAGTATAATTACAAAGCATTCTAAAGTTTTCAAGATATTGTGGTGTATTATATTTTTATAATTGGCCTGTATCTCCCATTGTTGGTAGAAGGACCACCTTTAGGCAAAGGCACCACAGTTGTCATTCTCCACTCCTTGGGGACATAACCAGTGGAGAAACTCACTTTGAAGAGTTGAAGGAGGAGTACATTAGAGAAAATAACACCAGAAACTGAATATATTAAAGAACAGAAAAGAAAGAGACTTTTGTCCTTCAGAGTACTAACTGATGAATGTTCATTCCATCTTATCAGGTGACACTAGGCTTCCCTACATCTTACTGAGAGCAAATCAGATGATATTCTTTCTGAGTCTCCGATTGTTGTTTTCCATAGAAATCACTGACACTGTGATTTGCAAGTGTGTGCGAGCAGTGATTCATTACTTTTCAGAGTTCAGTTTTCTTTATGTTGGAGTCACTATGGATTTGGGAGATGCTGAGATCAAGCAATCTTAACACTCCCAGTTTAATTTCTTCATTGGCTTGAATACTTGACCAGTTATGCTTGATGAGTGGTGCCATTACTGGAAGTTAAATTATTAACTGGATATATTATCTGGTTGTGTGGCTTGAGATTCTGATACAGCCTTCAAATGTATATCCTAGGATGCTGAGTACTACACTGGGCTTACGTGTGTGTGTGTGTGTGTGTGTGTGTGTGTGTGTGTGTGTGTGTGTGTGTGTGTGTGTATGTGTGTGTGTGTGTGTGTGTGTGTGTGTGTGTGTGTGTGTGTGTGTGTGTGTGTGTGTGTGTGCATGCACGCGCGCTTGTGTGTATTTTTTTCTTACCTCTTTTCAGGAATGACCCAGTAGTACAGCAGTATTTGCTTAATGATTTCATGACAGTCACACATGAGCAATGCAAGAATATTAGAAAATTAGTATATTGTATTCAGAATCCAACAAGCCTATCAGGTCACTGAAAGACTTATATCAGTTATCATCTACATCAATTGATTTTTTATTACCTTGTGTATGGAAGCTTTATTCAAAATGGTTGACAAATTCATGCAACTGCAAATATTGCCTGTTTTTATAAATACATTTTTTTTAATTTCTGTTACAATACCATACAATGATAAATTTACATATAATGGCATAATACAATGTTCAGAGTTTCCAGCATCTGACGCTGTCATAATATCATTTAAAATAACAGTTTGGTTAAACTGATGAACAGAAAGTTTAACTGTGTGTCTTGCTTACTCAGAAGTTATAATGCCTCCTTACTTTCACTTCAAAGATGTATCTCGTTCACATCTGTAATGCCTTGCAGATTGTATTGTATTGTATTGCCTTGTGTTGATGGCTTTGGGGTTTTTAACAGAAACAAAAGCCCCTTAATCAAAACAAAGCATTATTTTTATATTAATAAATAAACACATACATACATTCTTTCATGCATACATAAATCAGCCAAACGCCATCTTGCAAACACCATTATATTCATAAAAGTGAAAGACTAAAACAACTCTGAATACTGTTTTCCAACCTCCCATTATATAGGTAACTCAGTTTAACTAGAAATCAGTTTCCAAAACTTTGGTAATTTGATACATGGAGGAATGCCTTTCGTATAGACTTTTATTAACAACAATATTCATTCATGCATCTCAATCTGAGTGTACTCATACATTTTTACATTTTTTTTCTGTTCATGGAATTGTTGTTGGCATCATATAAGAGTGAAGTGAAATCAATAAAAGTAACAACAGAGCAATAGCAACAACAGTGTATTGAAACCAAATTGTTTACAATCAGTTCTTTTATGGAACGTAACTCATTCTGTTTTAATTGTAAGTTTACACTTCTAGGGATCCTTTAGTAAATTATTTTGAATTAAAGTGAAAATATCTGACCACATAAATGCAAAAGTCTTTTCTGAATAAATGCTTTGTATATCCTATTTGTTGCCTATTTGTCCTGCCACATAAAATGAAAAATGTATTTCTCTCCTCCATGTGTCAGAATGCATAAGACATCTTGTTTACCTTTCTGAGAGCAGAAGTTTGTGGTGGTGCTGCGGTAGCGTTGTTGCCTCACAGTAAGACAATGTCCAGTTCGACTCTCAACTAGAGCGTCTTCTGTGTGGAGACATACATGAATGGGCGTGCCTTCGTTGAAGGTTGTGCATCAGGGCTGGCAACTCGGTACGTAAAAATCAACTGCCAATCATTAGCGGACCGGAGTTCCGCTGTGGTGACCCCTAACTGGGAAAAGCCAAAAGATGCAACAACAACACTTTGTTTAAAAAATCTTACTTTCTCACCTGCTTTTGTGGATTGCCTTCTTTTTGTGTAGCTACATTCTGTATATTATTAGCTGTTGCAATAGAAAAGGGTTAAGACGCTTGCCTGTTAAATCTCATTCTTCATGGCAAGACCCCCTTCAGTGTGCATCTGAGTAACAGTAATAAATATTCACTGCTGTAATAAAGTGCACAGTAAATGTATATGAGCTTACTTAACAAATGAAATAGTGTTTTGATAGCAAGTAGTTAAATTAACAGATTGTTTCTAGCAGAAGCATGTGAAAAAAATCCAAATACGTTCTGTACATGTTTGTAAACTGATATGATTAAATTGTTAGTCTGGATTCAATGTTCAGTAAACCAGTCTGCTCTGGGCTTATTTAAAAAAATCTCTACTCTTCTTCAGTTTTTTCTTGCTATTCATGTATATTTAAACTTCTGGAACTGGCATATAAAAACAAAAAGTGTTGTGTTATTTATACAGACAGAAATGTGATATGATTTCCTGCTGCTTGAATAGGTCATGGAATGATTCTTTAGAATACTGTAAGCTGAACAGCACTTCAGTTAATGCATTTCCCAGGAAGATGTACTTCTTGACTTGGGGATAAAATAGTGGAATGCACAGTTATGTAGAAATGATGCAGCTCCCTGCATTTGTCATGGAGGACTCCCCAACTCCACATATGCTGGTACTGTTTAGAATTAATTCCAGGACTGTTTCACGACAGGGAAATAGTTAAATCTGAAGTTGGCAGCTATTTGGATCTAAAAAGGCTGTTTCTGACATAACACTCCTTTCCACAGTATTCAGGTTGATATATTCATTGAATTAAAGTTTGAGTACCTATCCTTTGATGAATAAATTGAATACTGATTAAAAGTCTCAATTACACAGACATTACTCTATGCCACAGGTTGACATCTTATAATGTGATGAGACATTTTGCTGCTCATATCTGATGTGTAGTAAATGGCAAGTTATTCATATCTGCATGTGATAAAGTGCATGCATTTAAATATAAAATATGGCGTGGTTTTTCAATCCAGAAATAATACTATAAAATAACAAGAATGCTTAGATTAACTGTACAGAGCCATTAAGAATGTAAATATTTTACTTCTTAGAATTCTGAGGAACATAGGATTGTGGGAATAATGCTAGACAAGCAATCACAAGGACCATAAGATGCCTAGCTTTACACACCTTTAAGAAGGTACATGCACAATGTCTTGACACCTTTTATGAGCACTTAACAGTGCTTGCATCCCAAACTGAGCAAAGCTGTACGTGGCAGCCCTGTGGAAATTTGTGTCTGCCCAATCAATCATTAATGACTAACCTCAAATGTACACAAAATAGCTTTGCTTGACCTGTACTAGTAACTTATTCCATAGGCTAGGAATGTGTTGAGTTAGAAAGTTATCCCTCCAGCAAGTCAGGCTTATTTATTAGTATACATTCAGGTCATTAGTAGGAGTAAATGCATGGGCAGCCATGGTGGTGCAGCGGTTAGCATTGCCACCTCACAGCAAGAGGTTCTCCGGTTCGATTCTTGGCTGGAGTGCCTTCTGTGCAGAGTCTGCATGTCCTCCCTGTGGTCATATGGGTTTTCTCTGGGTACTCTGGTTTCATCCCAAAGACATGCAATAGGTGGATTGGACACTCTAAATTGGCCCTAGGTGTGAGTGTGTGCCTCCTGTGGAAGATTGGGCACCAGGCTGGCAACAACACTGTAAAGCTCCTCTTCCAATCATGAGTAGACAGATGATCTGGGAAACTAACTGGGAAAAGAAGTAGGAGTAAATGTGAAGCCACTAGTTTTGTGAAGAAATAGGGTTTCAAATAGCATCAGGTCTTTCAAAAAGTGAGCATTCATGGCTTATAATAAAAATAAATAAATAAAAAAATTAATGTATTAAAAATAAATAAATAAAAAAATTTAATGCAAAATTCCCCAGTTTTACTAAAAAAACAAACAAACATAACTTCCCATGACTGCCTAACGGATGAGTCTTGGGCACATAAGGATGATGTGTACTAATAATGTTCAGAGGTGCCCACCCACCTCTTTGTTTAGCAGACATGCTGAGCATGGAAGATGGCTACTATAAATGAATTATGAAAGTGAGCATACCATACTCTCATTATAACTGGCACTAGGACATACACTTTTATTAGCATTCAATGGACTTCTGACACACACTACATCAAATTATTACATTTTACCAAAAGTGGAATAAAAAATAAAAAACAGACAGCCAGGTAAAATTTATTTAAGTATTAACTTCCAATGGCTTGTTTTTTTTCCATTTGCAATGTTGCTGCATTTAGAATTACACTTGTTTATGTATTATTACTTAAAAAATGTTTTACAGGCATTTACAGGACTGGCATGTACAATCCAAGGGCAGTGCAATATTTAAGATAAACACAGCTCTTCTTAGGTTTCAGCACTACACAACACTACCACAAATACTTTGCCTTCCTCTAGAAAAGTAGAGTGGGAAATCATGACAAATGTGAAACTTACATTGATCCTTTTAAAATAAAAGTTTGTAGAATTAGTATAATGACGTTTCACCAGTCTGGTACCTAAATATATTTTATTGTTGATACTCTACATTTAATTACATCATTGTTTGGTAAGTTTTTATGCTCACTTTATCTTATTCCATTCATGTGTATATATATGTGAGTGTGTGTGTGTGTGTGTGTGTGTGTGTGTGTGTGTGTGTGTGTGGTCCAGTGACATATCATATTACTGCATACGGTGCCCTTTACAGTAACACAGATATAAAACATATAGATAATGCCTTCCCATAAAAAGGTCTATTAGGCATAAACAGCAAGGCCAGTGTGACATTCCAAGCAGTTGATTATTAAATGCCAGGATGGAGTGAATTACTTTTTTTTTTCTCTCCTTGTTTATTGCATGCTGTTTTGATTGCAGACTACCATCCTGGTATAATCACTGTTCTAAGCTGATTCCTTGTTAGATAAATAGGCTACAAGTGCCAGCATTGCTCCAATATATGTGCAGATCCCGAGCATTATCGAAAGAACAGCCATGCAGAATGCTTGACGAGAAGCAGAGTCAGCACCATGGAAGTCTCCTTTTGCTGAAGCCTTGTTGGTCTGCAAAAATAAACAAATAAAAGGTTAACAGTTTGTACATGGATGCATAGCACTGAATTTTACTTATTGTTCTTAATTGTACCATGCACGCCACCTTTTGATGAACAGTAGATGTCACAGTTTAGCACAGTATACTATCCAGCAACCTTTGTAACCAATTTATTTGTCTTCAACATCAAACAATCCTAACCAGAAAATAAGAGTGATAGTCTTTCTTCCCACAAGAATGTAGGTCAAAATGGATCCAGCCACATCAAATTTCAGTTAATGATAACATTATTCAAAAAGTACTGTTTTGCTAAAATACCAGTAAACACAACATTGAGACACCTCAATAAACAAAACTGTATTTCAGAAATGAAGAGAACATAAAAATAACAGCTTAAGACAAGAGTTTTTTTGTTCTCCACAACAGCTTTCATAAGAAGCATTTTCAAGCTGAATGTATCAGGCAACCAAAGAATATTCAGTAAATGATGATTTCAACAGAACAAAAGATAGATACAGTATGAACTGTTCATAAGACAGAGAAATATAACAGGTCGCAACACTAAGACAATCACCAACATGAAATGAATAAAACTGAGGACTTGCACTCTTCAGACTATGGCAAAATGGAGTGTAGTGTAAGAGGTTTTGTATGCTAGACAACTCCTGTTGCTCTGCTCAGCTACAGCATAGTTTTCCTAATTTGGCAGTATGCAGTTAACAATAGTCAATCACTTCCATTCAATGATCATGTGAATATGGCTTATTTTGCCATTGAATAAAATCACCAATGTGAACAAGAAAAATGGTTTTATAAAATATACATCTGTGGAACTATTTAGAAGATGCAAATATTTCAGATGAAAACTATTGTCAAACTATAAGTCATTTCCTTTCTTGAGGGTATCCTTATTAACAGATGACACTAGTAGCTGAGCATGTGAGACATTAGAAGGGTATCAAATGAAGTTGATGCTATATAGAAAAGAAGTGGTATAGTTCTATAAGACCAAACTGTATAAAAAAAGTCAGCGCATAATTGTAGTGACTAGATTGTGACATAGCTTCAGGATATTAAACATGAGCTAGGTAGATAGAGCCACACTTTTATTCCTTTACCTTCCTTCACCTAGCTGCATGACTCTAAGCAAATTAGTTAACCAGACAGTGTTACAATGCCATGTCCAAAAAAGGCTCATGTGCTAAGTGCTTTACCCTGGTTAACAAATACAAATATAATAAAATAAATATACCATGCCTTACAGAGATAGCATCAAAGTTATTAAGGGCCCTAGTAATACAAGCCCTACTAATTAGCCGAATGATACAAGCATACTCTAGCACCCCTAGCTCATTAGCATGCACAAATCATCTGTAAATAATCTGCAGAATTACTGTACACATCTAATAAAGAAGTTTAGTGAGCAATAACACTCAGACCCTGCTGCATGTACTTTCTTTTTTGTTTTACATTTTTTTTTAATTTATTTTTATTTTCTCCTCTTGGCTTGGTAGCATCACTTTTCTTCCAACCATCCTAATATCACTGATAGTACCAATTGATCCTGCCTCTCTACTATACATTTCCAACTGACCATAAACCATTCTTCACTGGGTCTTTTCTCCAGACCTGAGTGACCTTAAGAAAAACTGTAACTAGAATTAACTATGGTCACAAATTGGAGCTTCATGGCAGTGGAAGATAGTCCAGTCCCCATTCTCACCCATAAGAAGGAATTTTAACCTATAAAGGATATGGGAGGGATTTTCACATTTACACATTAGTCAGTCACTTCCATTCAGCAAAGTACCTCTAAGAGTAGCCCACTGTATGTCCACTGCATGATTTCTTGTGAGTTGCTAAGCACTAGATTATTACTCCACCTCAGAGAAGGTAAGTAGTGTCAAATATTCTCCCATCTCTGGTTATCCTTGTGATGGCTTTGCTCCCAAACCACTGTGACCTGAATTAAAGATGGAAAATTTGTTTTGTTCAGTGGGCCATTCTTAGGCTCACTGACCATCGATTACTTAATGATACTCTTCAAACTCTCCACATCTCCAAACTCTCCACATATTATAGCCCACCAGTTCACCAGGTTTGAGGTAGCAATACATTAATAGGGCATTAGGGTATCATTAAATCATCTTCACTGTGCACACTACACAGCTGCCATTTGGGAACCCTTGTCATTATAATGCCTAGTGCTTGAGTCTATGTCCGGGTAACATACAGACAAATTCTTTTCATTCATCCAATGAAAAATTCTAAAATTATGCTTACATAGATTATACACTGAAGGAGATACCATATGGGGTGTACCATATATAGCAAACACTGCTTCTGAAGAATCACATGACAAATGCCTAAGCTTTACACAGACTAATGTTTGTGACTTTAGGCTTTTCCCGGTTAGGGGTCGCCACAGCGGAACTCCGGTCCGCTAATGATTGGTAGTTGATTTTTACGTGTCGAGTTACCAGCCCTGACACACAACCTTCAACGAAGGTACCCCCATTCATGCATATCTCCACGCAGAAGACGCTCTAGCTGAGAACTGAACCAGACAGCATCTTACTGTGAGGCGACAACGCTACCGCAGCACCACCACCGCGTTTTTGTTTTATACAGACTAATATATTTCAAAATAACTGGAAGAATGTATTAGTTCCAGGTATATGAAAAAACACACACAACACTTTGTGGAGTTATATACTTTAATCTTGACATAACTGATATACCAGAAAAGACAGTGGTTGGGGTTCAAACTACCAATGTTCCAGAAATAAGTTCATATCAAGTCTTTGAATCCAGGTTCATCAGAATACAAATCATCAAAATTATCCTGAAGCTGTACATACTATAAGTAGTTATATCTGATTGGGGTGCAGGGGGTTAAACCCTTGGTTCATGGGTAAGTACTAGACTAGTTGCCCTTGTGGGCTCTTTTAAGCCTAGCCAATTTGCTCTTCAAAGGTGAAAATCAAACCCTGTACTTTGTGTCTCTGAGGTAAACACCTTATCTATTATAGCAATCCCCAAGCATTCCATTGCTTCTTTTTAGCAACTTGACAAAACAGACATGATGATACATAATTCACTGAATAGTAAGTCATTGAATCAACAAGAGCCACACCAAATCTTAATTTGATAATTTGATAGTTTAGTTTCAGGAAAAAATGTTCCTTCTCTACCTCCCTCTACAATCACTCCTAAAACCCCTAGATTGCCCACAAGCAACTGAAGCAACCTTGTCTTTTCAGAATAAATCTGGGCTACTCAGGGCCAAACTACAAAATGTAAGTGGTGCTATCACACACAAGTTTATGGGGGGGGGAATCAAACATCTGTTATGTCACCATTTTTAACATTTTGATTCCAAATTTTCAGCATACAGTTTATGGGATACCTCCTCATGAGATACGCACCTATTAAAGAGCACTGTCAGAAATACCACTTCACAATGTCTTTCAATAACAGTTTGTTGAAATGACACTTTGTTCATAAGTTCACATTTGTGACTAACATGATTAAAAACAAGGACCCCATAAAGTTAGTTTGATTAAAAATGAGACAAAAATACTGAAACATAAACATGGGCATGGATTTTAGAAAACTAATGTGCTTTTGTAATGCTGGCTCTGTAGTTTAAATCTGGACTGTGTCACAGCTGACCTAGGCTTGATTAGCAGGCCTGGGTGCTCAAGGAGTGGGCTTTGATAGGAAGGGGGTGATTAGCCAATTGCTCAATTACCAATAACAAGGGTCAAGGTTGACTTATAGCCTTCTATTTGAAATTCATGTGATGGATGGCCAGGTGGCACTCTCGAGGATTAGGGACACGACAGACAGGGCTGTCCAAAGAGAGCCTGCAATTTAGCTGATAGTGGGGGAGAAACTAGTACCACTTATTTTCATCTGTTGGCTATGTATTGAAGCCTATATTGCTCCTGCAAATTTCCCGAGGGAAGGATTAAGTTGCATACCAATAAATAAACAAGTAAATAAATAAATAAATAAATAAATGAATAAATAAAATAAATAAATAAATCTCAGTAAGGTGCTGCACAAAGATGACTCCAAACAAGGGACTCACAAGAGTTTCTTTGCTGGCCAATTTTAGCAGAGGGTTTTTTTCCTTCTATAAGTAGCTTAAGTCTGGAAGATTTATCTGGACATTTTGGGGCTTGGGAGGCAAAGGAAATTACAAGGATGTTGCCAAAATGTAAAATGCTTTTTGGGCAAAAATTTACTCTTCAAACTACAGCAAATTCAATATTTTTTACAGAAAAAAAACACATATTTTTTCTGTCTACTGACATGAATACACTAAAAATCATGATGAAAATTCAGACAAAGGTATACTTTTCCAACACTAAAAAGAATCATAGAAACATTAGTTTTACAAAACGTTTGCAAAAATTTCAAAATTAAGTTCCTTGATATGCCCTCCATCCTGTCCAACCACAAAATCTGGTTCCAACAAATTAAACATTACCAAAGCTATATATATCTTTCTCTGTCTATGTATCTATTTATGTCAATCTGTGCACCATACAATTAAAAAGCACAAAACTCTACCACCCTAATTAATATCTTTCTACTAATGAAACTTTACATAGCTACAAACTGGTTAACCCCATCTAAAACTTCATGGTAAAATTTTAAGACATTAGCGATAAAACATATATTAGCCCACAAGTTAATACTAAACAAACAAAACAATAATCCATATAATCTGAAGTTATGGGAACAGATCTTCAATATCATTCTGGCATAAAATTTTGGCCAAGAAAACTTGTCAGCTTACATCATGGGAACAGATCATGTTTTAGAAACCAATATTCTAAGATATTAACCCTGGAGGAAACAACCTTTTTTCTCTACCACTAAGAAAAAATATCAAAGCATTCATGTAAATAGTGTAAATATGTTTTAAATATATTGTTGTTAGTACTACCTTAATTATCACCAGTTTACTCTCTTGTGAGTGTTTTGTTGTGGAAAATAATGAAAAACAATAAAAAAATATTATGGAAAAAAAAAGCACAAAACTCTAATGTCTGGTATTTCTGACTGACTGTGAGTGGGAGAGTGATTGGGGGGGGGGGGTACCTGAACCACAATGGTGCATGGCTCACAGTGGTGATTACTGAAGGAAGATGATACTTAGTGCAAGCAGTAAGACCACCTGATTCAGAGACATGCAAATTTGCTGATAATGACTTATTTCCTCATTGCAGCTAAACATGTCACTGTGTCAAATTTCCCCATTACACAACTACCCACTTTTGGCCACAGCAGTTTACGTGAGTGCAGGGAATATGTTTTGAATGGTAGTCACCAATATTCGGTAGTGTACCAAGCTGGGAACCAATGTATAGTAGCACAGTCTCGATTCTTTAGCAAACAATGCTCTGTGATACCTAAAAGAGTATGAGTTATAGGCAAATACAAGCACCAGAAATGTTTCACTTTATTTTACAGCAGATAACATCTGGGACACTGTTTAAAAGTAGCATTCAAAATATGGTCTTAATTCTTTGGCAAACATTATTATGTGATACTTGAAATTGATAAGTTATAACCAAATATAACTGAAGAAGAATAGTTCACTCTATTTTATATGCTTGAAGATATTTGTTGCACTGTTTAGAAGCAACATTGCATCTTTGGCAAACACTATTCTATGATACCCAGATGTGGCAATAAAATAAAGCAGGGTGAGGCTGTAGTAACTGAACCACCCTAATGCACTTTAACATTATTATGGTGAAACAACAGATAGCAACATGATATTTTCTGTTTGGGAAGCTGTATTCTCCAATACCCATTACCAAGTTATAGTGAAATAAAACAAAATGACTACATCACTTTATTTTACCTATTTACAAACAGCAGGTGGTGCATTGTTGCATTGCAGTATACTGGATGTGTTTCTTTACAGTGCAATGTAACATGGAATGGTAGCTATTTAAGTAGAATATGGCCTATGAATGGAACATAAAACAACATGGTCTTAAATGTACGAGAAGCACTATTGTATAATACTTGAGTGTGGCAGTGGTAAAACACAGCATGTAGAGCCTGTATTATTTGCATCACATTATTTTATGATACTCATAACAGAAATACCAGCAAACTGAATATTATATTATTTTATATTTTTGTAGACATCATTTATTGCAATTTTGACAAACACTATTATATGATACTTGATACTGACAAATTATAGTCAAATAATAATATACTTTACGTGCTTGTAGATACTACTCATTACATTGTTCAGAAGAAGCATATAACAACATGGTTTTGGTTCTTTGAGAAAGACTATTCTATGATATCAAATAGTGACAAGGTACAGACAAATATAAGCAAGAATTTAATTTAATTTTACGTGCTTGCAAATGTCATTTGATGCACATTTTGGAAGCAAAATACAACCAGATGGTCTTGATTTTCTTGAAAAAACACATTTCTTCAATATCTGAATGGTGGAGGGAGAAGCCATACTACTTGAATTGCACTAACTGTTAAAAATGAGAACCAGAGAAGCAACAGAGAGCAACATTGTCTTGATTGTCTGACAAGTTCTATTCTGTGATACCAAGTTCCAAGTTCAGCCAAATATAACAATACCAGAATACGTCACTTAATCTTACATGTCTGTTAATATCATTTGGTACCCTTCTTAATTGTGATGTAAAACATAACAAACAGCTGTGCTGTAGGTATACAGTTCATATATATCTTGTTCTATGTGTAATTGAATTAAAACGATCTTTAGAAGCTGTATAAATTTAAATGTACACATATCTACTTAGCATCTTAAGGCTGTGGTAATTCTACATCACTAAAAAGGTAAAGTACAGAGATATGATATTTAGTGATTAGCATATGCTAGTTTACTTGTTTGCAATTGAATGAATGCATTATTTAGATACTGCATTAATTCAAATGCACATATGTATATCTGCTTACTATCTTGAAGGCTGTATTAATTCTACTGTACTAATTAGTTTATTATACATCTGACACACTATATTGATAGATAGGAAGCAATAATATGGATGATACAATTAATACAGTCTTTAATAGCTGTTCTGTACCTGGAAAACTGATTTTACCACAGGGAGCTGAAGCATTCTGCTAAGCACTTTAAGATCACCGGAGCAATATACAGCATTTTAAAATTATTGTAAGAAAGCTATATATCACATTATATGACTGAACAGAAAGCAATATTATGCTGCGCTATATAAAATAGAATAATTCGGAGAACAGGAAAGTGATTTCACCTAATAAGCAAGATAAATGTCCTCTTTTATTTTACTATTTTGTGAAATGTGTACTGAGGAAATAACCTGTGGCAACATGGCTGCTGAAACAATTTGTTCATGACTGGTTAGCAAACATGAATGACTCAGCAAAGTAAACCAAGCATTGTAGTTAAAAGCAACACCAAGACTTCACATGGTGCTTAATACAATAGACAAAAAACAACAGGATGCTATGAGGTGGCTAATACAAGATCCAAACTGTTATAAGAGACATTAAATACAATACACATATGGGCCACAGCACAATACTTGAAGCATCTACAGCAGGATCAGATGTCACAGAAATGAATACAGAACAGAAAAGTAAAAGTAATGCAGCAAGCTGTGTGATACTATCACAGCAATGATACAGTGCTGCACAACAGTATGACTGTCACATCAAGGCTGCAATAAGTCACTACAATGAATGATCATCAACATCAAGGATACAATATAGCAAGGCAAACAGTCAGCAACAGCAATGATAGGATATAACAGGGCAGTAAATAATAGCAAAGTTACATTATAGCAGGACAATAACTAAGCCACAGTTTACAAATACAAAGTAGGGAGGAATAATTTCAGATGCTAATTCTAATGTCAGTGCCTAATAACAGGCACTGTAAACTGCACATCGTGCATCCAGATGCAACCAAGCACAGGAAGTCAGAAAGATATTTTAGCCCAAGGAGCACTGGGTTAAGAGGAATTGGACATTTGCCAAGAGGAGTACTTGCTGCTGTCATATGAACTCTATTACTTGTTCTGTATACTCTGCAAACCCACTACATTAAGTGCAATGCTTTCAAAATGTTTTGGGCTTATTTTTCCAGTCAACTACAGTAGGAGAGTTTAAGAAAGGTTAGTTGTGTTGCCGCCATGGGTAACAGAGAAGCAGCATCTGCAAACATGACAATTTTAAAACAGACCACGGGACTGAACAAGCCACAACAGCAGTAACAGTAGCTTCTTCTCTTATGGGGGAGGAGGGGACAATTAGATGTCTTCAGATGCAAACATTACCTCAGCTCAAAAAACAAACACTTTTTTAAACTAGCACTTGGCATACTCTACTGTTACTTCCCAGATGTTGTGGGAGTGCTTTCCAGTCAAATAAAGTAGGAGAATTCAAGGCAGGATAGTCATACTACAGCCCAGCACAACACTGTGACACTGTCTGCAAACACAGCATGTTTAAAGCACTCCACAAGAGCTCACAGGCTAATAAAAAGTTTGCACTGGAATTTAAGTAACAGTAATACAAGCCAGAAATGATCATTCTTTGGTGCCTACCTTGGTTACTATCTCTCATGTCTTACTAAATCACTCTAATAAGCCCTGAGACTGCTTTCCCCATATTCTGGCCTTTCATGTCTCCTTTTCCAAAACTCCTAATTCATTCAACAAAACTTTCTTTTCTATCAAAGTGCTCTTTTCCTTATGTCCACTTTCCTCTCCTCTCTTTCACTTCCTTCCTGGTATCACTACCATCCTTCCCGCAAATCTATCCTTCCAGTTGTACCATTCTATTCACTTCATTTTCCTTCCCTGAGTTATGCCTATTTCCTGGCCCTCCAACAGTCTTCCTACAAACCAGAAACCCCACCCACTTTAATTCACTGCTGGGTCCTCCTCCTATTCATCTCAGTTATTTCATCCTCCTGCTGTGCTCCGTTCTCTCTTTCTTAACTACCTCTTTCTCCTCTTGTTGATCCTCTTCTGCTGTGCCACCATAGAGAACATGACTTTCCTCTCTATTACCCCTTTATTTATCTCTGCTTGACTGCATCTTCCTTTCTGTTTCCGTAATACCCTTCATCCAGTGTTGCTTCTTCGTGGCCACCTCTAGCTTTGCCTCCCTTTCAACACTTGCCATGGCTGTCTGCTCCTGTTAGCTCCCTTAGTTACTTTCTATTCATTATCTCCATCATGGCAGCCCCTCCCATCTTTTCCTTTCACCTTATCTGCTGCCTCAATGTCTATGTGTTTCTGACAACTCCTGCCCTTGTCCTCACATTCTTTGCCTTTTTCCTTCCTTCCTGCCATTCTGTCTCTCTCTGTCCCTGTCTCTCTCTCTCTCTCTCTCTCTCTCAGTCTCCTGTTGCCATTTTATTTCCAGCTCTATACTTCCTTTTCTCAGACAAATAACCAACCTAATGCATTTCTGTCTTCCATACTATTCCTGAAGCTTTTCCGTTGTCCTTTGTTGCAAACCTCATATCCTTTGCTATCCCAAAGCTCTCTGAGCCAAACACCTACCCCACACCCTGAGCAAATCATCTACCTCTACTCTTCTCCAGGCTGTACTGCTCCTCTCAATAACATTATTGGATCTTCTCTCATGTTCATTTTATTACAGCTTATCTAGCTACATACACCTATTGATATCATCCCCAGGATTCAATAAACTCCATATAGGCTTTGTGCAGAGCCTACACAGAGTTTACATGTTAGTAAGACATGGTGCGGTGCACAGTACAATGCAATGCATATTAATAGGGAGCGGCAAGCCTGAGCTGGGTTTCATGGCTGGCAACAGTGTTGCTGGCCAGGAAAACATGTAAGTGAACAAAGATATAAATTTTGTGTAAAAAGTGTACCTATGGTCTGCACATTTGTGCTGAATGCCACAATGACCACCAAGGCTTCACCGATATTTGTGAATATGTGTGTGACACCCATGCGCTGGCCCAGTAATCAAGGACCCTCAAGCCTCACCATTAGCACCAGTGAGGGGCAGCACATTGGTAAGTATAACAATTACACACACAGTGAAGTATAGTTTCCCTTAAGAGCACACAGAGATCACAGTCAGTCTGGGGTTGGTTTCTCCCTTTCTCTCCATATCCCCAATAAGACTCCCCATTGGCACAGCTATGGAGTGGAGTCCTTAGCCAGGGTTCAAAGCAAAGTCCCCCCAGCACTCCCTCTGTCCAACCAGTGCATCATGTCCCTGCCCAAATAGCTCAAACACACACACACACACACACACACACACACACACACACACACACACACACACACACACACACACACACACACACACACACACACACACACACACACACACTTTGAGATATGATTTATATACAAGCACACAGACACTCCTGGGGAAGGCTGGCACAGGTTCACTAAGCATGCCCCTTCTGCCCAGGCTATAAGGTAGTAATCCACTGTCACCAGAACCCCTATTTCTCAGCTACTATAGGACCCTTCCCAAAGGGTGACCAATTTCGCTGTGTAATAACACTGTTACCCAATTAGTAAGTTTGACCAAAACTTTTAAGGCTATTAGAGTGGCTTGGACAGTATCACTAAATACATGCAAGTACTCTAGAGCTTAAATTATCTCTACACAAAACAGCCACAGTTGAAAGGTTTAAAATATTTAATAATAAATAATAAAAACACAAGACAAATCTCCTCAATTCAACACAGTGCTAGTCAAGAGGTCAGAGATCACAGAAAAATGCTTAAAATTATACTGTAGAATAGTCTGACATAAATATAGAAAACAGCTAGTCCAATATTAATATTTTCTATATATTTCTAAGAGAAATACTAAAGTCTAAGATCCCACTTATATACAGAGCAAGCAAGTGCGGGTGATGTCAGTTCTAAAGACAAATACAAAATGCTATCTCTTTCTCTCTGCGATCGCTTAAATTGATAATATATCACTGCTGACTTATTTTAGATGACATCATTCTTGACACGTCTCTGGTTCCCAGGCTACCAGAAACTCTAAATTTATATTGTTTTAGTTTTCTTAGTAAGCTTGCACCTGGCCTGGAAGCCATACTAATAAAAGACATTATAAATGTAAAATCTAGCAACTAACTATTGTCTTAATAGAAGAGAAAGCATTCCTTCATCCAGACATCGTGTCTCCGAGCTTTGAGATCAAACAGTTATAAAATGCTTTCTTTATCAGCTTTCTTCCAAAAGGTGCACTGTGGTTACATTTTTGAAGTTCAGAACATATAACACGGTTTTTCTTACATTTAGTTTTCTTACATTTCTAAAACAGCCTGTGGATTATATTAATATTTAGAATGACATAGAATTATCTACAAAATTATATTTAGCTAGGCTGGCAGCCTTTCAGTTTTTCACAATGTGCAACATATTTCCATAAAGGCCAACATAATGTGGGAACATTTAACCAGTAATTGGGACATAGCTGTCATTGATGTCATATAGACATGTGGTAGAATGAAACTCAAACATACCTGTCATCAAGATATGGGGAGAAAGGCCAAAAAATAGGGAGAATTTTTAATATTGCAATAAACAAATAATATTGTCTTTTTTTAATATTGCACTTCCAAACATAGAAAGTTGATAGAATAAATAGGTGGTACATTAGCATGGCACTTTCTGAAGAGCATGAAGTTTGAAACTCAAATGTCACTCATTAGTTTCTGACTTTACTCCGCAAAGACATGCCGATAATTTGCCAGAAAACAAGCATATTATGAGGAAAGATCATAAATATGAGACAAAACTGGACATTCAACACAAATCTGGACAGTTGAGAGGTAGGTATGCACTCAAATGTATGTTATATTGAGTCACACCAGTCCAGAGATCATCCCAGTGATATGGCATAAATACACATATTTGATAAGGAAAACATCTGGACATCCTGGAAATAGCTGGACACTTGAGAGTTATGAATGTAAAGTATATGGTCCAAACACAGTACAGGACAGTGTACCTACAGTGCAGAGTATTGTGATATCCCATTCCTGGCATTCTGTATTGAAGCTGTATTAATGATCTGTAACAGGACATGGACTGCCATGTAAAACGATCACTCAGGGGAAGTGTGTGCATTGAATACGGATGCACAGATGAATTGCAGGTATGATCACAGGGAAGGAGGACAGGTGAAACTCCATGATGTACAACAGAGGATGGCATGTGAATGGAAGATGGTTGTAACAGCAACACCAAAAACATATCTATATAGTACAATATGGACTGTACAGTGAAAATGTCTTATCTGTGACTGTCACACAAGGTGACACATTGTGGAGGCTGTCTGTATGAGATAAGCAACCTTACATGAATAATGCAGAGAACATCTATCAGGGATCTGACATACAATTGGGGTATGGTGCATATTGTGGAGCTGTGCAAACTGATATGCCTGAAGGTGAGTGTACTCTCAGCAGAGGTCTCCAGCAAGCTGACAACAGGTAAAAGATCATGGAAAACATTACAAGAACCAATAATACCACCAGTAATCCCATGCATCTGACATAACACATGAGATGTGGAATGATAAGAGATGAGCCTGCACATACACAATCGAACAACTATTATGATACATCCACACTCTGTGAGGGTAACCACACACGCTGTCCTGCCACTGTTATATCTGCAGGTGGTATTAGAAGGGCACTGCTATACCTTTATCTGACAGTACAGGCTAGCTGCCTTGTGTGCATGGCACATATGTATGACACAATCCACACTGTCACAAATGATATACATGCCATTAATGTTGTCAAACATCTATGTATGTACTGTGTGCATAAGAAGAGCAGGTAGCACATATGCATCTAGTGTAACAACTTGAGTGGTGCTCCACACCATTAGACAGTCATGTATATTCCACCAAAAGTATACCAAGGTATGGACAATAAGCTGTGTGATAGCATACTGTGATAAAGATGGCACACTTCGGTTACACATCACTGGAAGATGTGTAGGGAGGTACATGTAAAAGGGTGCATTGTACACAGTTATTGATATGATGAAGGCTGGGTACCATGAATGTATTATGACCTCTGATGTGCATGTCCTTCACATACCCAATACTTGTGCTGCATTCAAAGGAGTAGTCAGCATGGTGACCACATGCTGGTGGATGTACCACTTACAATCTAACCCAGGAGATGTGTCACATGCCTATTGGTCTGATTATAGGGAGTGATATAAACATTATACTTAGGTTTGTTTCCTGATTCAACAAATCCCTCCATGTTTCTTGTCAACGCAGTGTTGTCAAGACTGTGGCAGCAGTGGATTTTGGTATGTGTTGATACTGTCTGTATTACACTAATATCACAGTTGGAGTCACTGATTACCCACAATCTGTAGTCCTTCAGGCAGCTGTTTGGACACAGCATGTGTATGTCATCTGTGATGTCCATCACTTAAATGGGTAAGAAAGGGCCTAGCAGACACTCCTGATGTACTGACCTGATCATTGGACCTGACATAAAGATCAAGTCACACATTTCAACATAGTGAGATGCCACACATGTCATACACTGGTCTCCCCATTTAGTGACATAGCTGTTTATGGCCACATATGACAGTATTGATTGAATACCTCAGTGTAGATTTGTGTCAAATGCCTTGACCTGGTTAAGTTCCACAAGATGATACTGCTGTCATCATGGATGCCCTCAATTACCTCTTTGAGGACATCTATCAGATGTAACGGACTTGATGCAGCATTATCAGCTCATATAGGTCTGTTTCACACACCTGGAATATCACTAATGTACATGTAGAAGAGGTCCATGATGATATGTCTCTATACATGCATGCATCAGGTGCTGTCCCCCCAACTTAGGTGGATGCATGTTGATGGGCATTCTCAAATGGGAACATAGGCCATGTGGAGGATGTGTTGAACTGAGTATTTAACAGTATCAGGAAGGTGTATGTGTTAAGTCATGCCAAAGGTGACCTGTGATGTTGCCACAGCCCATTGATTCTGTGTGATAGGTCTGGATGAAGGTAAGACAGTGCATACTGCCTATCATGATCTGGGTTAGGGTTTTGACACAACACACAGGTATCTTTGAGAAAACCTCCATGCTGGGTATTAATCCTTATGTCAGTTGATGGGTAACCAAGTGGGTCACTGACGAAACACATCATGTGAAAGATGGTGAATCAGCCTGTACCAGTAGAGCTGTCACCATTGCCAAAACCCAGGGATATGAGCTTGGCCCTTCACGGTTTGAACTCTATTTCTTGACAGTTCAGGCTAAAGTACATGGTCTTTGGCTTACCAAATTTGATGATTCTTGCATATTGTGTGCAATCAGTTAGTCCACCAATGTGATAACATAGTACAGGAGAAAAACGTAAAGTGCTCCGCCAAACTCCACTAACCAAAGCAAAAACGAAAGCGAGGACAAATGCAGGCTGAAAAAGTACTCCAATTTTCTTGCCACACAAATCCACGTAGAATAAATACACAGAATGAACGCCTTCGCACTCACAGCGTTTTCGTCCAAATGGACTTCATCAGATAAAGTGCCTAACTACTTTAAAACACATTATATACAAACTCAATTTCCACAAACACCAATCATTTACCTAATACATTACAAAATTACAAAAAGTAATAAAACTTTTGAAACATGTGTTTTTAGAAAACCCATGTATGTGAATTCCATTTTGCATTATAAAAGTGCCCACCCTTTTTATTGTAAAAAAAAAAACATAGTAAAAGGGCAATTCGTAAGGGGGTCTAGGATGACAAACAATGAAAGAAAATTTAAGGCAGAATGTGATTTGTTGGAAAGTATGTTCCTTGAAAGAGAATATCCGATAGAATTTATTAAAAATATTAGAACTGAAGTGGAAGAAGGAAGAAGTGGGAGGTTTGAACCAATTTTTGGTATGATCAGTGAACAGAACAAGAAAGAGGATGTTAAAGAAGGAAACTTCCAACAATCTCTGATTTTGGAATACAACTTATTGAATAAAAACATACAATTTGCATTCCAAAGAGAATGGGAGAGATTTAGGGCCCTCACGGATTTGGATGGGTTACCACAGAAGTCACCCAGAGTGGTATTCAAAAATACAACAAGTATAAAAGGAATTTTGGAAAATAATAATACTACTAAGAGAAATCAAACAGGAGCTAGGGTTAAAGTTGGAACCTTTAAATGTGGTAAATGCAAACAATGTGAGTACATTATTAATAGAGAAGACATTTTTCTGACAAGCAGGGGAAGGTGTATAAAAAGTAAGGGGTACTATAATTGTGAATCTATAGGGCTTGTGTATTTGGCAGTTTGCATGGAATGTCCGTCATTTTATATAGGAAAGACGGAAAGGACATTAAAGAGACGCATTTATGAACACATGTATGATGTTAAAAAAGGAAAAGAAACAAATGCTATTTATAGACATACCAAAACATGTGTTCATAGATGTAGGTTCATAGATTAGTACTAGGCTAACTGCCCTTGCGAGACATTTTAAGCCTAGCCAATTATCCCCTGTGAGATTCAAACCCTGTATGTTGTGTTTGTAAGGCAAACACCTTAACCATTAGGCCACCCTCCCAATTGGGAGCCAAATTCCAATTTTTTGTCCTGGATCAAATAAAAAGGGATGTAAGAGGGGGCCCTTGGGAAGAAAATATTGCCTATAAGGAATTATGGTGGCAAGTGGCCCTGGAAGCAAACAAAAAGCCTGGGTTAAATGAATACATCTCTATTTTACCCCTTTTGAAAATTAGATCTGCTAGAGTGTGATTTTAAGGAAGCATTACCAGAATTGGTCAGTAGATGTCACCCAAGTTTTATTTTAGGTAACCCCTTGTCCAACACTATGAATTGACTTGTATAATAAATCTTTTAATATGACCATTTTTTACAACTTTTTAATAATATTTTAGAATTTTATTATGTCAACACATTAGAAGGATGTTTTAAACTAATTTAATAAAGTCTTAACCTATTTACTTATTTATTTATTTATTTATATTACAACTACTTTTGGAACAGGAAATGATGAAATACTATATTATTAAATAGCTTGTAGGTTGATTTGTAGGTTTAAAATGTATTAGGTAAATGATTGGTGCTTGTGGAAATTGAGTTTGTATATAATGTGTTTTAAAGTAGTTAGGCACTTTATCTGATGAAGTCCATTTGAATGGCACGCTGTGAGTCTTGGCGTTCATTCTGTGTATTTATTCTACGTGGATTTGTGTGGCAATAAAATTGGAGTACTTTTTCAGCCTGCATTTGTCCTCGCTTTCGTTTTTGCTATAGTACAGGAGAAGCTAACATACACAACTGAATGGTGACAAAGGCACATGATCTACAAATAAATGCAGAAATGTGTGCTTGTAATGTCCCTCTGAAAAGTGGAATTCCATGTTATTCACAGCATTGACAACAGTTCTGCTACACAGAAACCCAGGGATGCAAGCACTGGGAATACAAGATGATAGCACTCTGAATTTTGACCATTAAGTGTCCACACTGGCATTGAAAGCCTATGTTGTGCACAGCATAAGTCATGCCATCATATTCAGATCTTAGGATTGTATGATAGCACTGTAGTCAAACCTCATCATAACACTAATAGAGAACAATGCTCTTTTTTCATGTACCTCACCAGACACATGCAGCTGCTGTAGAGACCACAGAGCTTTCTCAGCAAGATAACACATGGCCTACAAACCATGCCATGATGTATGTGGTTAGATCAAAAGCTATCCCACTGTAATCTTTATTGTATAGGATGAGGTGACATTTTCCTAGCCTCCAGGCCAGTCTCTGACCATGCCCTGGTGGGATTACTGCATATACAAAAATCTGGTATAGCTGACGACATCAGCACTGTCTTTTGAAGAGAATATACAAGTGTCCCACATGCTAGTGTAAAATGCGCTCTGTAATGTTAAGCAACAGTGGACACACCAGTTGACTGTAGTGAGAATAGAACCCCTACCTATCTAGGTACACAGACTACAGTACTTTACACAAGTGCCACAGCTCAAGTCCAACTTTATAGCTGATGACATCAGCAGTGCCTGTTAAGGAGAATATAACAGTGTTCCACATGTTGGTGTAAAATGCTCTCTGTAATGTCAAGCAACAGCTCACACACATACACACCACTGACTGCAATGACAATAGAACTTCTACCTATCTAATTACATAGACTATAGTACACAGTACTTTATGCACACACCACAGCTCAAGTCCAACTTGGAGTGTCTCAGACAACACTTTATAGCTGATGACATCAGCAGTGTCTGTTGAGGAGAATATAATAGTGTCCCACATACTGGTGTAAAATGCTCTCTCTAATGTCAACAACAGCTCTCTCTCACACACACACACACACACACACACACACACACACACACACACACACACACACAATTGACTGCAGTGAGAATAGAACTCTTACCTAACTAAGGTACAAAGACTATAGAACACAGCACATTATGCAATCACCATGGCACAAGTCTGGCTTTTACAAGACTGCAGGTGAACTTATGATAGATGACATCAGCAGGCAATATGGGAGACCTGCATAGAGTCATAGCTTCATATATACATAGGAAGCTACTAGTCTGATGGCCATACAATGCTTAGAAGTCTAGCTGTGTAAAAACAGAAGTACCCTTATTGAGCAGAGTTGGATGATCATTGTTAGCAGAGTGATTTTATGAGCAGCACCAACTGGCCATGTCCATGAGGGGCATAGGTACCACCTCAGAGGTGACTTTACAATCATCCAACCAGTAGTCAAGGTTGTGCTTGAACAGGGTCATTGATAAGCACTGAAGCACATACAGTAGGAGCCTATTACAGAGGAGTGTGAGTTCCCAGCATGCTCTGTTTATGTCACAGGCTAGGTTGAGAACCCTGAGCCATGTTATTCTTGTCCCATTTGATTTGCAGATGTGCAGCATTTCCTGTAGGGCAGGGTCTGAGACTGCTCTGTAGGGCAGGCACAGGTAACCTCCCAGGAGCTGGCATGCTACTGAGTACAATGACAGGTCTTTCAGTCTTTCCATGTATTTTAAGTTTGGAGGCCTTGGAGTCTCTCAGGCACAACCATGTGCATTCTCCTATTGCTGCAGGTGTCTGGTGAAGTACAGACAAAAGGGAGCAATGTACTCAATTAGTGGTCTGATAAGGGTCGAGTACATCAGAGATATGACCACGCTGGTCTTGGATGCAATGTCAATATGTATGATGTGCGCAATGCAGAAGAAGTGTGTAACCATTATGGCCACATAGTGATGAAAGTGTAGATTGCTAGGTATATAATTAGGAGGAATACTTCACTGCAAAAGGGGACAATGAGCCATTGTATGCTTTAAAGTTCAGTCCATGTGTTTGGCACCAATCATTTGTGTGAGGCAGCTCCTTCCATAATATGTTACCATCTTTGGGGGACTCTATATTAGTCTGTCCAGTTACCAGTCATCTGCACACTTGGTAAGCCACAGGCCATCTACTGTTGCCTGCATTTCAGGGAGTAGTTTGCAAACAGTTGAGGGCCCAGCACATATCAATGTGGTATTCTAATGGTAATTGGCTATTGCTGGAGGTGCAGTCCCCAACTTTGAGAGTGTGTATTATGTTAGTGAGCAAGTATGGCTTAATTCCTACATGGGAGATTTTCACATGAATGGGGATAGTGTCAAAAAGCCTTGGATAGGTCAACATAAGAGGTATGTCCTGTTATCCCTCATTCAGATCTTTGGGGTCAGTATCCAAGAAGCTCACAAGGTTTAGTAAGCAATATCTACTCTTGACAAAAACAAAATGGGTAGGGTCAAGTGTGATGAAGGTCACCTATGTCTCTGTGGATATGTTCCATACTGATTCCTTCTCTAGCTTTGCAGATATGTGTTTTAGGCATATGGGTCAATAGTTGCAGTTCTGCATGTTACCAGATTGAAGTGTATTGCACAGCACAAAACATTTGATATTACATTTTGTATTATGGTTGATATATGTGTGGAAAAAGTACTGAGACACCAGGAATGCAGTGCTGTTTGCAGGGGTGGCAACAGATGGCTGTATTGCCACATTGCTAAAGCCTGACAGTTATTATTGAGTCTATGAAATAGACCTACTGCTTAGCTGACTCTATGGCAGCATGTGTTAATGCATTAATACATTCATTGCTTTGGCCCAGATGGTACTGGGTTCAAATACAGGTGTATCAAATGCTTTAAAATACTTTTCATTACAGAGTGGTAATGGAATGACATGAATTGCTCATATGAGATTTGTTGCTGTGTGTTGGCACAGTGCAGCAGGGTCAAGTGGCATTGTGCAGAGGCAACTGCAGCATTTTGCAGCCGCTCACCATCACTGCACATTGGTGCACAATGTGCACCTTCTTGCAAACATGGAGCCCTAAAAGTGAAAGGATTCATTGCTTTTTCTGTCACTTATGTGTATTGTGTGTGATTCTATTTTCTGACCAGACTAAAGTATTAAAATGGGGTAGATAGGAAAGTAGTGAAATGGGGAGCAAACAGGAGGAATAACAAAGTCTGACAGCTAGTACTGAGTCTCTGGAATATACCTGCCACTTAACTGACTCTGTGGTGGCATATGTTAATGCAGTTAATGCAGTGATACATTCCTTTTTGGGGCCAGATGGTGCTAGGTTCAAATACAGCAGTACGTAATACTTTTAACTAATTTCACATTACCGCTATGTGTTGGTGCACATCATTGCTCAATAATGCATTAAAGAAAAGAAATGGGGAAGATAGGACAGCGGCGAAATGGGAAGAACAAAGGGAAAGCAGGGCAGGAATGCACATGAGGGAGGTAGGAAAGAATATAGCCATCCATTTCTTTAACAGTGTAAAGTGAACATATGTGCAAAATATTAATTGAATTTGGACTGTCACCTCCAGAGAGAAGGGTGACCACAACACAATTGTGTTGTACAGCCAATTGGACTGAATCAAGTGTGAAGAGGACACATGTGTAAAATGGAGAGCTATCTATGTGATGATTTTTTGAGGGACAGGTGCTCATTTTTTTTTATTTTGAGAGAGAAAGAGAGAGAGGAATGTTGGGGAAGGGATGTAAGTATGTCTGGGTCAGGTAAGTTGGGTAGGTGAGGAAGCAATTGCAGACAGACAGAACAAACAAGACAGGAAACATAGATGGTGACGGATACATATGATTGGGGGACACCATGATTAGGGTGAGGATGGGGACATCCAGAACCCATGGTTATCAAGCTGGGTGACAGTGAGAATTGAATCTTCACCCACTGGACTGTCATCACTGTCATGTCACTCTGCCACTGGCTGGAGTACTTGACATCTCTTTCTCCTCCTCCTACTGCACAAAATGAGGGAGAGCAGCCTCTCCAGCCAGTGTAGGCATGCGCCAGCTGTGCGGTGCATAACCCTATGTAACATCCCTGACATCTCGGTCCAGGTGATAAAATCACCAGCTCTGCTGTTGCTCCTGGAGGGTACCACAGGACCAGCCTCCAGAGCAGGACTACCTGAGGGGGCAGGTAGTGCATGGGCAGCAGAGGTGGTGCTGACATGTTGGTTCCCAGACGTGCTATGCAACAGTGCTGGAGTTGGTGGATGGGGGGCAGGCAGAACCTGGGGAGCAAGCCTACCTGGCTGTGCATTTAGTGATGTGGTACATATGGAAGATATAGACACATTTTGACAAAATGTGATAAATACATCAAAAATAAAAAAAAATAATATAAAATAAAAATAAAATAAAAAAAGAGAGATAAGGGTTAGGGTGAGAGAAAAAAAGAGATAAGATTAGTACCTTCATATGTGACATACACTGCATTAATACAATTATTTGATTATATTATCTTAACTTTGACTCTAAAGACTACCACCCACTAACAAATAACTTTTACTTTTAAGACTACCAGGTCCTAACAGATGCACACTATACTACAGATTGCAGCAAGTGCTCCTTTACATGTGCATATATTGCACTTGTGCTGTGCATGTTCCATTTATACAGATTACAGTTTACAGCAGGGCATGTGTGCCACTGGTATAGAGATTTTACTTTAAAATATTAAGTTACACATAACTGAAAAATATACAGGATTGCATAGTTGGGAACTGTGGTCTTTGAACCCACAACCTCCATCTAAAGTCTGATATTTCATTCTTGGCTTGTGCTACAGACTAATGCATGCATACTTGCTTTTACAGTTGAGATATGCATGCTCAATTCAATACAGCTATATAAAATACCAAAAAAGCTATCTTTAACTTTCCAAGTTACAATAACACTACCCTTCTGCTGCATACATACCACATGATTCCCTCATCCTCTCCAATCTAGCCCCATGGGTTCTTACATTGATCTCCTGGCCCATGGCAGCTGTAGAAAAAAAAAACAGAACAGAATACTGTTATGAATACCAGTCTTGCCTATATTCAGCTTTTACGTCTACACATATTTTCTGTAGTTGATACTACACAGTTGTGGGATAACCACAATCCTAAATTCCTCAATCCAAGCCTTGAGGGTATCCCACTTCCTCTACCATAGGTCATAATAGTGATGCCTACATTGGTCATCAGTGTGTGGGATCCTAATGGCACTGTTTAGAGCCTGGGCCAAACTATCCCAAGACTCCGACTTATACTGGGAATCAGAATAGTCCCCCTGCAGAAGCCTGGCACTGTGATGTTTAACTAGGAGTCCAATACAAATCTTGGACTCCTGGACACTCCATCTCTGTGCCCTAAATCTGACTCCTTCTCCAGAAACTAGTGCTATGTCTACTGTGAATCAAGAGCAATGGAGAGTGATGGTTTTCTGCCATTTCCAGTTATTGCATTTACTGGGAGTGTGCCCACCATTTGAAAATGTTGTGCTCCACTTAGCATCCCGCAAACATGGTACTAGTCAGTATGCACCTCCAGGCGCCATGTTTGTGCAATGGTAAGTGGAACACAACAGTAGCAAGCAAAGCAAATTCAAGGTTATTGGATGTACAGGCAGCTATCTATGTGTGTTAGACAAATGTGAAGGCCATGGCATTCCAGATAGAAATATATTTGCAAAAATATAGTACACAATATACCCACAGTCATACATTTGAGAATAAATGTGATAATACATAGATAAATGAATACATAAATGACACAATACTAGTGCCTCAGCCTCATACATACTGTATAATTAATATCAGCTTCACCATGCCAAGTGTTATAAGTGAGAGTGACTATAATGGGAAGTGGAACAGCAGTAAAAGGGCATGGAATATGCTGTATTTGAACCCAGGACCATGTGTATGGCAGTCCTATACTTACATCTGTTGGCACAAGACAATTGAGAAAACACTTGTCTGTGTTGCAGTTCATTGCTATAAACTGCAATGTCACAGCAGTAAAACAAAGGTTATACACCCTATACTAGAACCCAGAAACATCTGTACTCCAGCCCTACACTTAACACCTGCTGCCACAGGATTAGTTACATGACATTCCTTATTTTACTAATCATTCCTAATGTCTCGCTGTTAACCACAGTGCAACATCACCTATCGGGTTTGTGCAATGCCCAATAGTATTAATTGAATGCATCTGGTTTCTACTCTATTCCTGTCTGGGTCCAGTCTGTTTTCTGGGTGGGCCAGTTGTCTTGTCAGTCTGCACATTGCTTTGATTTTCACAAACCAAATAAGCACAGCCAAACCTTCATCGAGCTGAAATGAGGAAAAGCAATCTATGACATACACATTAAAAAATGTTCCTACACATGAGCTATTATTACATAGGTATGGATTTGAATTCTGAGTCCAATGCACCTTCAGAACACAGGATTGGTGCCTTATCCCTCTTTGCCACATAAACAGCTTTGCAGCAAGGAATTTAACTCAGTATGCCTACAACAAAGTGTAAAGCATCTAAAGTGATATCAGACCATACAAGTATTATTTGTACTTTTAGAAGTTTTGGATGTAGTGCACCTAGTGATCACACAGCTTGTCAGGATTATTGCTTGCAAATATACAGCTCTGCTTTACATTTCTGTGTTTGTTGTCCATTCTTCATGTATCCGAGCAGTAATCTTAGACATGCAGTGTTCAAGCCATTCTGTATCATTGGTCTTAAAATGTGTGAGGATATTAAATGGAAATAATATCATATGCAGTTGCAAATAAAAGAAGGGCAGGTTGGATATGAACGAACACAAGCTATGACTTGTGTGATGCTTACTTACATTTCCAACCTTACATCTAACACTTTGTAGATATGACCTGACACACTCACTGGAAGCAAGGCAGCCTGCACTACTATTGTGCTTTCCTTCTACAAAACACTAATCCATCACAGTTGCAGTCCTCTAAAACCAAACACTGAGGGAGTGGCTGCACAATTTTTATATCCCTACAAGGATCCATTTTTTTGGAATTTAGAAATTCTAATGAGTTCACACCTGATTTGCATCTTCACTGTGCTGACAGCCCTGCATCTACATCATAGAAAAGCAACCATGTAGCTAGGCAAACTGATTATGGGGACACTTGTTCATGTTGGAAAGACTGCACATAACACTATTTCTTCATGATATATCTGTACAGTGAACTATTGCACGTCAGAATGAATGCTTCTGTTTGGTCAGCCACATACTGCATATGCTGGAGTGTATTTAAGAAATATCTGAAGCATTGGTTTTTACACTTTTATCTGTATGAATTACTTAGAAATGTACTGATGGCATGGGCATGTTTGCCAAGCCATTTCAGAGGCATAGGTGACTGCCAATACATGAAAATGGAATGCTGTGTGCAAATGTTTCATGGACAGTCCTTTTGATAGAACTTTTAGCATTTCAAAGAGGGTTTGTTATCAAATTGTGTCATTTTCCTGTTCTTCTTCGGTGGTGGGGGGGATAGGTGAGTCACTTTTATGACACAAAAAAGGATAGACTGTTCTTTTGTGGGAGGGGGAGCAAAGATGAGTTACTGTTATGGCACAAACAAGGATATAATTTTCTTTTGTGGGAGGGGAAGCAAAGGTGAGCTACTGTTATGGCACAGACAAGGATAGATTGTTATTTTGTGGGTGGGAAGCAAAGGTGAGTTACTGTTATGCCACAAACAAAGATATGTTGCTCTATTAGTGTGATACAAGTATATGCCACTCATTCCTTTTATTACACAATACACTCTGGGTTGTGGTGCAGCGGTAGCATTGTTGCCTCATAGCAAGAGGTTGTCCCGTTCAATTCTTGGCTAGAGTGTGGGGAGTGCCTTCTGTGTGGAGTCTGCATGTCCTCCCCGCGGTTGGGTGGCATTAGAAAGACATGCGTAAATGGGCGTGCCTTCGTTGAAGGTTGGACATCGAGTTGGCACCTCTGCATTCGTGAAAATCTACTGCCAATCATTAGCAGACCGGAATCCTGCTGTGGCGACCCCTAACTGGGAAAAGCTGAAAGACAAACAACACTCTGGGTTCAAGACTTACCTTGTAAATGCAGCAGTTGACATGGTTCTATCAATGTAGAATCCTTTCCATGACTGTATTCCAAAAGTTTTGGAATACACAAGACAAACTAGCACAGAGTTTACATGGATGCTTTATAGCTTATTGAATAGTTCCACCATGTTGGACTGGTTGATTAGCATGCAATTCAGCTGCTTATGCTGTAATTAGAATACCTCAGTGTTTATCTGGTTTGCACACGGGTGCGAGCCTCTACATGGGGCTTACCGAATCTAAAACTTTCTGCAGTCGTGTGTGCATCTCGTCACAATGCGCATACAGTGCAAAATGACCATGTAGGCTTTACTGAATCCTGAGGCATGTGTTTTTGCTGATCTTTTCAGCAGATCCCAAACAAATAACAAGAAGTTAAGTAACAGGCAAATAAACAAATACTTTACATTTTTAAATATCTTTCAGAAAACAATGAAATGCATTATTTGAATTCTCACAGGTAGTATCTATATACACTTTTTCAAACTTTACTGTGCTTTAAGCTGAAGACAGATGGTTACCACTAAATTCTGCATAGCTACCAGACACAAAAAGCAAAGATGATTTAACCCCACTTCAGAAGTTAAGAAGTAAATTAAAATGAGAAAAAAAATAAATAAAAGTGAAAGGAAAAAAATACTCATAACCTGCTATTCCAGAAATACAAAATTATACTATTTCTTCCTTTAAACAGTCACCTCAAAAATTAAATAGCTAAATTAATAGGTGTAGTTTACCTCAAAAACTAAAGAAATAAAATTTAAAATAATATACCTAAATAACATCCTTCAAATATATTTGCAAATATTGTATGGTAACTGTAAATCAAGAATTTCAAGAATTACATTTTCATACTGTACAGATTAAATCATCATATAAACATATTGTACTTGATTGTGAAACAATCTGCCCTTGGGATACGGCAGTACTCACATTAGTTCTAGAAGTCTCCTTTGGCTTATTTCATGTGTAAAAATAAGTAAACATGTAAGCATTTCTGTGTGACTTTACGGCTGTCTCTGAGTATGCA
The DNA here is from genome assembly GCF_019279795.1 of Protopterus annectens. Classification (NCBI taxonomy): domain Eukaryota; kingdom Metazoa; phylum Chordata; order Ceratodontiformes; family Protopteridae; genus Protopterus; species Protopterus annectens. Next base: position 753,677,506 of record NC_056725.1, on the reverse strand, counting down.
GCTCAAACTTATGGGGAAAGAATGCCTGATGTGTTTGTTGTGCCATGCATATACAGCCCACCTACCCCCTATAAACATGTGACCTAGCAGTCAAAATGGTAATAAGGTTGTAAGGCTCCTGATACATGTACACAATTTCTAAATTCAACTATTACATGCAGTGGGGCAGAGAAAGATTTCTGGATATACTATATTGTTCAGGTTGTCCTGCTCTGCCTTATATTTGTTGTGCAAGCTCTGCACAAGTTACAAACATATGATCTGCTGTTTCCTTTCTTGCATTTGTTCACCATCTCACTTGTTCCTTTTATTAAAATATACATATGTATGCATGTGTGTGTGTGCATGTGTGTGTTTTATGTGTGTGTATGTGTATATATCACATCCATTTACTAAATACCTATTATGCTTCTAAAAGTACTTCATTAACTAGATATTGTTTGTGTTGCTGTTTTGCAATATATTTGTGGCCAATACATCCATATATGTTATCCCTCCTTCTGCTACCTTGTGGAGTTGCCCAGTTTACACATTACCTCAGAATTCAATTGTTTGCAAGTCAGGACCTCTTATCACTACTTCTACATTTTTCAGTCCCTGGACTGTAAACATGGAGTGATTCATTAAAATGCTATGCTATGGAATTTGATTATATGAGTAATTTACAGCAGTTTTGAACAGCAATGGCAGCATGGACATTGTACTCTCCAAGCGTGACATTTTTGGTGGTTGTTGATACCTACACATGCAGCAACGCACTATAGATAGTTTATTTGCCCAAAACTGCATTTTTAGCAGTTGCTAGTCCTCAGGTGTGCTCCTTGGTTACCCTATGAAACTTCAAATTGCAAGACATCAAGAAACCGAATTGCTAAATACAAACGCTCAAAAGACGAAGAAGGCAAAATCTGCAACTGTGTCTTTTTCAGATGGGGCAAACCCCCCCTCCAACCTCCATGTAGGGAGAAAGACCCCCCCCCAGCTTACATCTCTCTCTCTCTCTCTTTCTCTCTCTGTATATATATATATATATATATATATATATATATATATATATATATATATATATATATATATATACAGACATACACACATATATATATATATATATATATATATATATATATATACAGACATACACACACATATATATATATATATATATATACAGACATACACACACACACATATATATATATATATATATATATATATATATATATATATATATATATATACAGACATACACACACACACACACACACATATATATATATATATATATATATATATATATATATACAGACATACACACACATATATATATATATATATATATATATATATATATATATACATATGTATACACACATATACATATATATATATATATATATATATATATATACAGACATACACACATATATATATATATATATATATATATATATATATATATACAGACATACACACATATATATATATATATATATATATATATATATATATACAGACATACACACACATATATATATATATATATATATATATATATATATATATATATATATATATTTATATATATATATATACAGGCATACATCTATATATATATATATATATATATATATATATATATATATATATATATATACAGACATACATCTATATATATATATATATATATATATATATATACAGACATACACACACACACACACACACACACACATATATATATATATATATATCCCAGCTCAATGGTAGAACAAATATTAATATGGGAGAAAAGAATCAATGTAATTTCCTATAGAAACCACCGATCAGCATTCTATTCCTCTTTGGTTTATGATTCAGACACTTGACACTCAAGGAATTTGTTCTCATCCAGCTGTAGACATACTGTGCATTTTTCCAACTCCTAGCCTTACATAAGGAATATATATAATTTCTGCTATTTTCGGCTCAGCAAACAGTTCAATGCAGAACTCTCCACAATGCTGCACTTGAGTTTTTGGAATTCAGTCTCAAGTTTGCAAAACAAACAAAATTGACCTGTAAAGCAACAGTTGTTAACATGAACAATATACAATGAAAGCAGATTCTTAATATTTAGATGATCTAACAGATAATTGAAGTAGAATAACAACACTACAACAGCACACTTTAAAATATGCCTTCAAATGTTGTAAACAAACTGTAAAACTGTAAATAAAATAAATCTGCAAAGCCTGCAAGTTTACATTATTGTTTGATTGAGTAGCAAGGAAAATACCAGAGTATGAACTACAAACCAAATTTTTTTAAGCAGAAGCAGTCGTTAATACACAATTAAGTCAAAACTCGGCAAACTCGGGTTAGTACAAAAAAAAAAATTCCAAAAACAAACAAATGTATAAAATCAAATTTCAAACATTTCAGAAGAACGTGCAGAATCATCATGTTTATAGCTTATTCGTTTCCAGCTGCTTTCTCAGTGGGATAGTTGTGAATGACTTTTTTTGAGGGTGTCATAAAAAGGGACTTGAAGAGATTATTTAAGTGGGCATAGTAACAGAAGCTTCAATCCATCTTCAAAAAGTGCAGAATAATATAGCAGGAGGGCAGTGGGAGAAGTACAAGATGGTAGGACACAGCCAGGAAACAACAGAGTGGGAGATAAATTATGGTGGTGTAACAGTAAAACTGAAATTCAGCCCTGACAAGCAGTGCATGCTGGGGTCATAGCTACAGGGCTTGACTTTCTGGAAGTGTATGTCATTCTGCCTCTGTACAAGACACTTAATGATGTCTTACACACAGTTCTAAAGGTCTTACATAGAAAAGATCAGATTGGTAGCAAAACGTGTAGGTAAAGCAGCAAGTATGATAGCAATACTTTAGCGTAAATGGTTCTGTAACCAGACAGAATGCAATATAATGACATGATATCGAAGTGGGCTGCTGGAAGGATGACATTTAAGACGAGCAAAAGAAAAGTGGGGTTTGAATGACAGGTAAAGGGAAAATAATAAAGTCAATATGAGTAAATGTTTCCTTATGGAAAGGGTGGTAGAAAACAGAGATCATCTACCAGAAGAGGTCACAGAGCAAAAACAAAGCAAAAGAGAGCAGCAGACAGGCATGGGATAAATATTATATGAGGGGGAGGAGACAGAGGGGTGGGATGTCTGTATGAGGGGAGGAGACAGAGGGGTGGGATATCTTATTAAGGTGCTAACAATTGAACAGTGCCAGTAGTTCCAACAGAATTTGCTATTAGAAATATCACGTTTGCTCATCATTTTACAACAAGTTTAGTAACCTAAGCAATGTCAGACTTATTACATTCATAAGCTTCTGTTAGTGTATTCTGTTGTGGTTCCACGATACTATAGCCCTGCAAATTTTTGAACTATGTCACACATAACATCTGCCACATATGTTCTTTTAACCTTCATACTTTTATGTAATAACTTGCTATCATATTTTTTCTTTGCTTTACTACACTTCATAAATTATGGCATTAAGTCCTTAATTTGCAATGTGGCTGCTTACAGTTGGTATTCAGGACAATTAAACTTTATCCTACTGAAGCCTCACATCCCACCATTAACTATGGATGTTTCTATTTACATCCTTGCAAAGCAAGTTATATTGTGTTTGATGCTTTACTTTGTTAACACAGTTGTTAACTAGAACTCATAAACTGACAACAAAGCTGATCCTGAAAATCTGTTTGTAAATTCACTTTAAATTGTCATTCACACTTGTACGCACATTTGAAGAAGGGTTGCACCTTTTTAAATGCCCAAAGTAGGACATTTTTATGGAACTGTAGCCAGCCAAACCATACCCATGACCAGTGCAGAAGACCAAAGTTTTTTTTTGTTTTTGTTTTGTAAAAATAAAGGTTCAGTCTTATAGAATAGAGTTAACTTGTTTCAGGTATTTCAGATACAAAATAATTGGTTTCTGCAAATGTTAGCTATCATTTTTATCTGCGATTATCTACAGTGTGATCCCAGTTATTCTCATGAAAGCTAATATATAATTATTGACCATAGGATCGATAAGGCCAATCTTTAACCAAATGGTGCATGTTACTTCAAGCACAAAAAGGGAAACTGGCTAGGCTTAAAATGGCTCACAAGGGCAGCTAAAGTAGTACTTACCTGTGAACCTATTTTAGAAAAAAGGAAATATTTTTGTTCAAAAATCTCAGAACATTTGCTATTTTTTTATGTGATTTTTAAAGAACATAACTTGCATAAAGAGGGAGAGGTGATAATCCTAATTTGGAATTTTGTTAAAATATGGCATTTCACATTTCATCTGTCATTTACTGATAGAAGTTCTGAGTTACATTTAAGGGCAGTTTCACTTCTGTTTGCCATTTAACATTTAACTACAGAACAGTTAACTACAAAAAAAAAAAATTGAATGGTTTCATTCATCTTTCTTGAATGCAATTTCTTCAGGATAGGTGTGCTCACTGGTGTGTTTTTTGTAGTTCTTGGCTTTGTTTCTTCACGTCATGCTTACAGCAATACTTTTGGTTGTCATTACAGAAGAACTGCAAATAACCAAAGCCATTTGTTGTAAAAGTTCTGACACAGTAATAATAATAATAATAATAATAATATAATAATAATAATACAAACAAGTTACTAGCCTAATCCTAACATCATAACCGTACTGCACAGATATGCTGTATAGGCTTTTTGTTATACTATCGCACTGACAATTAATGTGACTTCTTTAAATATGGCAGCAGCTCAAATCACTTGGCTTTAATTTTTATTACTTACCAAAATACATCATCATTTATTCAAAAGCATATGTAAGCTTATTTAACAAAGTGCCTCTTGGAAAAAACCTAGGCATGTAGTATATCACTTTGGGGAGTTGGCATAATGGTTAAGTGAAGCGTTTGATTCTATTTCTTTCTCCATGTCTCTGATAGACAGAGGCAGATAGTAATCCTCAAACTAACATACTTCCCACAACCTCTAGAAATTTCCTAAATAAAATACCCCAGCCTAATAAATGTACATGATACATAGGGTCATATCTGGGTTGGGTAGTAGGGCTAGGCTTATGAATGCCCCAGTCATTGTTAGCCTAGTATATACTTATGAACTACTGCACAGTGGGTCTGTCTACTGGTGTCCACAAGCTTCTACAGCTACAAACTTTAATAACTAGTTATTCTTATAAAACTGTGCTATGTTCTTACTGATGCAATAACCTGAGTTAGATCAAATGGAACCCACAGCAATTACATATATGTTGCCATTCAGATTTAGTCCACCAATATTAATTTGTGAAATTAATTGTAATATTTTACTTTCTGCAAGCTGCATATGTGAGTACTGCTGAAAAGGTATACTAATCAGATGACAGTCTCTGCATTTCATGGTATAGAGTTATGTAAGCTAAAGGCAAATTGATTGGAACCTTAGTATTTTCCATTTTAATTCTTTTTAATGTCTTTGCATAGAAGAACAAAATATTAGCTACAATTAAAAAGAAACTGCTACCAGAACAGATGGAACTGAATGGCAGAAGCATCATAGTATTTACTTGGGAAACTCTGCTATCGTATTTCCATCCCGCAACTATCGGAGGCAATTTTCAGTTGTCAATTTATTAAAAAGATAATTTTCTTAAAGGAAATTGCAGGCCCATACCATTACTATCCCTGTGCAAAAAAGAGTCAGGCAGACCTGTAGATTACTACAGTCTTCAGTCTGGCAAGGTACTATCTTCTTCCCATGTAGAGCTAAGGTGGTTTGTGTGCATGTGTGTATGTGTCTGTATGTATGCACCTGCTTGTGTGTGTGTGTGTGTGTGTGTGTGTGTGTGTGTGTGTGTGTGTGTGTGTGTGTGTGTGCATACCTGCTTGTGTCTGTGTGTGTGTGTGTGTGTGTGTGCGTGCGTGTACCTGCTTGTGTCCAAGTGTGTGTGTGTGTGTGTGTGTGTGTGTGTGTGTGTGTGTGTGTGTGTGTGTGTGTGTGTGTATACCTGCTTGTGTCCATGTGTGTGTGTGTGTGTGTGTGTGTGTGTGTGTGTGCGTGTGTGTGTGTGTGTGTGTGTGTGTGTGTGTGTGTGTGTGTGTGTGTGTGTGTGTATACATTTATGCATCTGCATGCAAGCAGCTATGAACTGGTTTATGCATGGCACAAGTTGGCAGTAAAAAGTTTGCACCTGGTGCAACTGACTTATGAATCCAGGTAGTCAAGTTTATTTACATCTAAAGTAAAAAAAAAAAAAAATCGAAGTTTACAATTCCTGAACTTACTAATATGAATTAATATTTATAACTTGGCAGACATACAAAATGCAACACAATGTATGGAAAGCAGGGCATATCAGCTTATGTTATTCTTTTTATGCTTTCATGTTTAATGCTGTTTTGTTATAATTTTGCAACACAGCTTTTTAGTGGGTTGCCTTTATCTGTTTCTGTTTTGACAAAACCTCTTTACTCTTATTTTAGAAGAGCTTTACATTGCCATAATAAATACATCAGAAAAGTAGACTTTAGGTTACAAGAATATGTTCCTTCAGTTCAGTCACAAACAGTTAGAATGACATATTCAAATGCCCGAAAATTCAGTGGAGACATTTTCTTATGCACATACCATTGAAAATCTAAGAATTCAAATAGTGTCATTGAAAGCTACAGAATCCAGTCTTGATTTACTGCTTGCGCTGTAACCATTTTAATTAAATAAACACATATACAAGTGGTTGGGGTCAGTATAATGGTTAAGATATTTACTTTACAGACACAAGAGATATGGTTTGATCTCTCCATTGAAAAGCAGGGCTTGGTTTAAAAAGCCCCCCTGGGGCCATTAGCCTAGTAATTACCTATGAACATCACATTAAATTATGCCACCTTGACTATGCACAAGATTTGCTTCTATTGTATTTGTGAAAAAGGAAACATTTATTCACACAGCATATGCTTTGAGAATTAGATGTTGAAAGTGCTCATAAACATCATGCTACATTCAATTCCAGGAATTTATTTACAGCTTTCAATTATGTTCCTATTCTGTACTAGAAGGGCCAGTAAAAAGAAGTGTCCTTTGAGGGAAATAATGGCTCTCTGTGCACTAGATGGTTAGCCTTCTGTACAGCCTTATGCTGTGCCTAAATCTGAATCTGTATTGCTTGTACAAATCCATTATTACTTGCCAATCTTTCATGCTTTGAGTGACTGCCTTTTACTGATCATCTCAAATCTAGCTCATCTAAGTTGTCAAGCATGCCTTGGTTTGTTTTGGACTCACAGGTTTGTTTCTTGTTAATGCACAGCATCCATCATTTCTCTTATGGTATCTTACTTAAGACTCCAGTTTAGTAGGGATGTGTTTAATCGACACTGCCTTTACATTTGGTGCTTGTCCATTTTCTAATTGTTAAATGGTTCATGGGAGCACATAGCTTGCAATAGTACTGCACATCTGGCAATATCATTTCTTGTCAGCCTTAGGTTATGGAGCACATTAAATTATTGTAATATTTTCTACTGGATTTATAGCTGTGCCTGCAGTTCATAAACATTTGTTCCTATATCCTGATTTGCCAAAAAGACAAATGTAATGTTAAGAAAATGCTGCCTTCTCTATATTAGCATCAGCACTACCTACAAACTGTTACTTGAATTTGAATATTATAAATCTTGTGACCCAGGTATGTCATTTGCTTCAATAATGTTGGTGTTTTATTTTATCCTGATACAAGCTGACCATGGTAGAGCTGGAATTTACCTGCAATTTGAATGTTGCTGTATATGTAGGAGACAAGGTACTAGGGAAAATCAGCTTGAAGACCTAAGCTACATTGTTCACTTATTAGGGTATTAAGTCAAGGTTTATGTTTAGTTTTTACCTTCCTATGAGCCTGTCTTTGTTCATTTTATCTAATAAAGTTTTATATATGGAATATCTGCCAGAGTCTTACTTTAATGATGAGTTACTGTTTTTACATTTCTTAATATTGGGGCTTTGCAGTCTCCATCATCTGTGAACTGTTCAATGTACCCAACTTGTTTCATATCTATGCCCTGCAAATGGAGTCTTTTTGTTTCTTCAGACTGAGTCCATATAACTCCATTACTTTCATATGCACTTAATTTGCAGAATTGCAGACAAGACACACTGGTAAAGGACTCATGCTTCTGTTCCAGTTTTTCAGGATTTGGTCAGTGATCGACACATAGATTTACCTACTGACCTGTTACTAGCCAGTGCCCTCTGCACAAATGTGGCTATTGTGATGCCATGCATTTAGTTTTAATGTGTGGTACAAAACACTTTTTAGCTATGTGTTAGGGCCTATTTGGTAACTGTACTAATTAGTCTTAGGAGAGAGAGTTAATTGCACCCATTTTTATAAATGTCTGATTACCACTAGCTTTTCAGAGTTGTTTGTTAGTTGGTTCGTTTGTTTGATTTCATTGTTATTTAAATCATGGCCCAATCAGGCATTTGCTGTTCATTGTAGCTGATCCTCTGAAACTGATCTTCAACAAACTAATTTAGACACATTTTAAACCTAAACTGATGATTTTCCAAACATTTCTATACAAAGAAAGTTAATATTTTATTATATATGATTTTGTTTATCTATTTCTATTGCTGACACTATTTTTGAAGCACTTTAATGTAACTGCATTTTTTTCTTATTATTTAACTAAAATAGTTAATTTTGCCAGGTATTGGGGCCAGCTTGGAAATTGTGGTAATCAGGGAGGGTTAATTGCTATCATTTTTCTAAGTGCCTGAGCACCATTATCATTTCCAGAGTTGTTTGCTGACTGGTTCTCTTTGTTTCTTTTGTTTTATTTAATTGATATTTACAGCATGGCTCCTTGGACTTTTGCTGCCCTTTGTGGATGGATCTTTGAGGCTGCACCTCAGTACACTGGTTTAGAAATATTTTAAACCAACACTGATATATGTTCTGAGTACCTCTATACCAGGAAAGTAAATACTATACTGTCTGCAGTAAAAAAACAAACAGTGCAGGCAAGAGTTACCTCCAACAACAATGAAATGAACAGTAAAAAACAAAGCAGGAGGTAGCAGCCATGGCTATGTAGAATAACAGCTTTATTAGTAAAAGAGATGAGTACTTTCGTGGCACCAGCCACTTCATCAGACAATGAAAGAACAGTAAAACACAGCATTTTATACCAAGCTTATCAATGCCATCAACTACCCAATGATAAGCTTGGTATAAAATGCTGTGTTTTACTGTTCTTTGATTGTCTGATGAAGTGGCTGGTGCCACGAAAGTGCTCACCTCTTCTACTAATAAAGCTGTTATTCTACATAGCCGTGGCTGCTACCTCCTGCTTTGTTTTTTACTGTTCAAATATTATATTGTACTTGAATTTGTTTGCCATTTCTCTTGTTGGAGCTGTAACTGACTCATTTTAACTATACCTATACTATTTGCTCTTTTAGTGTGACTGAGGAATTTTCCCACTATCCTACCTTATTCTTGTTGTGCTCCTAAACCTGGTGTCTCTGTAGCTGTACAGTCCATATGTTAATTTGAACACAAAATTCCCTCCTTCACTTCTTTCACTGCTGTTGTCAGTAAGAACAAAAGTATAATTTTGTGAAGATTAATCTATTTAGATACTTGTACCTCCCTGTGTATTCCATAAATCCTGATTACTGAGTACCCACCTAGGTGACCCATCATGATCATTTTACATCATGGCTCTTGAACTGTCTGCCGTTACTATAATTTGTCCTTGGAAGCTCCTGCTAGTCTCATCTCATAAGGTCATACTACAGAGAACTAGAAGATGGAATTGTGAAGCTCCTTCCCCTCTCCACTAAAGCTTGAGATACCCTCTCTTTTATATCTTCCTGTCTGATACCTAGAAGCAGTAACCTTCTTTGTTGCATCTTACTTTTACAATATGCAACATCTGAGACAAGACTACCATACCCACGAGAGCCCTCTGTATACTCTGTGTTCTATGCCATAACTGTACACATTGTTTTTTTACTGCTGCATTTACATTACTCATTAGATACCTAAGCACTGGCTAAGATGAAAGGCCAGCCTGCTAGTCTCACCTCTTTTGATAGCCTTTTAGCACTTGGCCTCCTAAGACATTGTACTAACTGCCTTTGCTCAACCTGTAATGAAGTTATTCTCACCACTAATAATTCCATCAGTGAGAGGCAAAAATACCTAATTAATCTGGAAGTTTCTCTTCAACTTAAAATATTGCCCTATGAGCTTCATACACCTTCACCACAATCCTTCAGTAATCACATTAAAATATCTTATGATAAGGCTGTAAAAAAACTCACTCCCAAAGTCTTCTAAAATAAGAATATTAAGACTTAGCAAAAATCAAACCACTCATCCACCACAAGCATACCTTCCATAAACAGTCAGCCTGAGGAAGGACACTCCAAATCTTCCACTCTGAACCACAGCAGCAGCAGAAATGTTTTGGGGATAGGTGACTCTACTATCAGACACACTGACTTATTACTCACAAGGTTGGACAAGGAGAGGATTACAATGAGTTCTCTCCTGAGCACCATGACTTCTGATATTACATGGACCCTAAGACCCTTACTCATGGCAAACATGACTAAGACATGGTAGTAATATATGTGGGAGTAAGCAAGTTGAAACATAAAACCATGAGGGGCATGCAAAGATATGTCAGAATATTCCACACATTATAAATGTAGGTAAGATACTAGTTCTCAGTGGAATCCTTTCTTCATCTCAAATGATGCATAGATATAAAAAAGATAATTTATTTCAATGACTGGCTAAATAGCTGGTGTCATTCCAAGGGGGATCCAATAACTGTCAGCATGACATGAGATGCTTGACAGTCCAGCTTGCTTCACCAAGGATGGCCTGCTCCTTTCTAGCCAAGTCTTCCACATATTGGCTAAAACATTTATCGATCCCCTACTAACTTTTTAGGTATATTTCTGTTGATGAATATTGCGTGTGACATTTTAGGTCCAATATCTGCTTACATTAAAGTGGGTCTCCTCAATGCTGATGTCTAAACAATACATTGCCTGGCCTTAAGACACTCCTGCATTTGGAAAGCGTCCATGTCTAAGTAGTTGCTGAAACTTGGTTTGAATGTAAACAGGGCAGTTCCTCTATAACCGGACTTTGCATTTTTCATATGTTAAAACCAAATAGCTATATTACCTCCAGACAGATTCTTAAAGACCCACAAACTGAACACACTGAAGCACAGATCACTGTAGGTAGGATTAAGTATTAACTAATACCTTGATATAGAACATCTTTGTCTCCCAATAACCACATGAGTGCTTGTGTTGTAAATGACCTAAATGATCTCCCTATTAGCAAAAATTCCATTATTTAGGGTAACTTTAACCGTCCTTCAATAAAATGGAAGACCTATAATTCCAATGTGAAATATGTGCCAAAATTCCTAATTTTCATAAAGAAAAACTGCCTACATTTGGTAAACAAATCTGCCAGAAGGCATAGCATTCTCAGCCTCATTCTTACAAATATGGCCACATCTTTCACTACTCTTCTTGTGTCTCCTTTACTAGTGAAATCTGACCAGAAACTTTTGACCTTCTCTTTCAACTCCCAAAAGCCCCTCAGCAAATCCCACTGAATTTAAAAACTATACATATGCTAACCTCAACCTACTCTGTGGTAAAATATCACCATTCAGTTATGAATGCACCTTTCCTGACCTTAACACAACAGCAAGCTACACTAAGGAATTCAAGAAAAATGCATAGAGCTAGCAGTCCCTACAAGAACCAGGTATAAAGGAAAATTAAAAATAAATCAGCCTTGGTGGTCTTCTACAATAAGTAAATCCTACAACAAAAGAAAGAAGCTTGTTAAATTATATGGCAGATTCAGAAACCATCTTCTCATGGAAAATATGATCAGCATTAAAAAAAAAAAAAATGAAAAGCACCATCTGGCCACTGAAGGAGCCAATGATCTGAAGTGCACTTCTCATGCCAAAGATAATTATAAATCCTTCTTTAGCTATGTTAGAAAACTAAGAAACAATACCCTGCATTGATCTGAACTTTTTTAAAATTACATCTCCTTTTCTGACCCAGTAGACATTGCCAACATCTTTACAAGCAAATTCAGTGCATCCTTCACCCCTGAGACTTTTATCCAAAGCTCCCCAATTATTCTCCCAGTTATATCTAAAGATCATTTAAACAAGACCAAAAATGCTTCCTCCATGGGACCTGAAAATATACCAAGTTGCTTAATTCGTAGTGTTAAACATGCCCCTGTAGAACCACTCCTTAAATTGCTTAAGTTAAGTTTAGCTAGGGTTTTGTCTCTGATTAGTGGTGCACAGTGGTGGTGATATCTTTTCACATGGGTGACCTTACAATTAACATAGGTAATTGCAGCCCTATCAGTCTTACAAGCCCATCTGTTAAGCTTGGAATGTATTATAACTGAAACTCGTACACTACAATGTCAAGAATCATATTTGATTTGTCCCCAACTGTTTGGCTTTGTGAAAGGTACAGCCTGTCTAGTGAATCTGATAAACATCTTAGAAAGGATTATGGAGTCTGTAGACAATGATCGTATGGCACACACGGTGTATCTTGACTTAGCCAAGACCTTCAACTCATTCATGCTGACATAATATAGAAGCTAAATGCTTGAAAAATCAACCTATGTGTGGTATGATGGATAACAAATTGGTTGAAGGGCAGAACCCACAGAGTGCTAGTGGCAAGCATGAAAGTGAACAGCGTGCCACTCAGGACTTGGTATTGGGACCTGTCTTTTCTGGCCTTTGCTTCTCAGATCTCTAAGCAGAGAGCTAAGATCTCTGGCTAACAAAGTTTGCAGATGATTGTAAACTGGGGGTTGTTTAGCCACCCTCTGATGCCCAAACCCTCACCCAAGAATGAACTATCCCTAGTGAATTTTCAGTATATTAAAAATGGCTTCATGCTAAATACTAAATATTAAAAAAATGTAGTATCATCACTTTTGCTAGACAACCTAACTGCTCCCCTTCCTACAATACACAACTATAAAACAAAAATGCAGTCAATGATCTATGTTCTGGATTCATAATTCCCTCTCTTTTGACCAGCATTTGATAACACTTGTCAGTAAATCCTCTTATGTAGTCCTGTTATTTGCTAAACAAAATATCTTCAAGGTCTATAGTGGTATACACTTCTGTTCAGCATTGATCAGACCAATTACTGAGTACAACATCTCTTCATGATTCATCTCACTAAACATATCAAACAATTTGAAAGACTCAAAGGTTCCTTAAGAAACAGATCATAGGCCTAATGTCCCTGAAATATCCAGAAGGCTGAAACCTCTATTCCTTTACTCAGGTGGAGATTTCTGTCTTATTTACTGCAACTTTAGAGATCTGATTGTTCTGTACTTCTTTTATCTCTGCAAGTCCAGTGGTTAAACCAGTACTAGGACCAAGGACCTAAATCTTTACCAACAGATAAATAAAACATGGTGATCATACAGGTTTATAACCCAACACCTCTCAAACCACTGGAACGAATGTCCATTGCGTGTTAAGTAGTGCTACTCACTATTTCCCTTTAAACATAACATACATGACTGAATAGGTATTCACAAATTTGCTCTGGGTCTTTGACTGGTGTGGCCCTCTTGGAGAATTGAAGTACAGCCTGAAGGAGGGTACTGGCAAGACATAAATGGTCATAAGACTCAGTGACCTTGGAATATTTATGACAGAGTCAAGACAGCCATTTTCCAAATTTGTGACACACTGAGCCCAAAAGGTTCGCCATCACTGTCCTAGAGGAATTTATGTATTTCTTGCATACAACACAGAAGGGAAGGATAACATTAGCTGGGGACTTAAATTTACCAGAAACAAATTGGAATCATATTGATTTAACAACATTAGTAAGGAAATTATTCACAACGTATATTCAGGAACAACAATTGCTTCAGATTGTAAAAAAAACCTACCAGGGGATGGAACATACTAGACATTGTTTGTGTTCTTAAAGAAATAACTATTATTTCAAATCAAGTTTTACCACCATTGATGTGCAGTGATCATGGGGTTATAAAGGTTAATTTGTTGCTAGATAATTCTGCCAAACTGAAATCTAACCAATACACAGAAGATTAATTACAGAGTATATGCAAGCAAAAAAGTGACTATGTAAAACTAAACTGGAGTGATGTGTTCAGTGGAAAAAAAATGCAGATGGAATGTAGAAAGTTTTGAAAGAGAAATTGTTCTGAGTGCAAAAAGTAAAAAAAAAAGAAACGTTTAACATCACGATCTAGGAATACAACGTCAGGGGGATATATTTCCATAAGAACAAGATACCTGATTAAGGTGAGAAACAAAAAATATAAGAAATTGAAGAAAGGTCGAACTACAACTTTAAAAAAAAAGAAATAAACAAGCTGGCCAAACAAATTAAACATAGTGTGAGACAAGACCAAGAAAACTTTGAAGAAAATGTATAGAAAAATATTGAGCATAATAGGAAACTTTTTATAGACACAAAAGATGTGAAAGGAGTAAAGACAAACAAATTGATAAACTGTGTGTAGATTCTAAAATGTATTCTCAATTTCTCAGACACAACAGATTATAGATATATTTACAAAATGTTATGCAAAACAGTTTGGCTCCACATAGGGGGTAATAAGTTGTCCTAGTGACATCCAAGTAACTGCACAAACTAGATGAAACAAAGCACAGGGAGGAAACAGAATTAGCAATAATGACCTGAGAACATGTCAGCAAGAACTTATACTACCATTATATCTGTTATTTACTAGGTCATATAAAAATGGGAAGATTCCTCAAGACTGGAGACATGCACTTATTAAACCTGTCTTTAAGGGAAAGGGGAGTAGGACAAACCCAGAGTCATATAGACCCTTAACTCTACTTTCATGTTGTGGAAAAATAATGGAGAATGTACTATTGGATAAGTTATTGTCAGAACTGGATAGGTTGGGACTTGAAACCATACATCAGCATGCATATTTTAAAAACAGATGTATTACCACCTGTAACATGATGTTCTATAACAATACAATAACAGCTATGAATGTAAAATTGTGCTGTGATGTAATTTATATAGATTTAACTTCAGCATTTGACAGGGTCATACACAAAACACTGAGCAATTAATAAGAACATCTAGGTATCGATGTACTCTTGACAAGATGGATAGCTGCATGGCTTACAAATATGAAATGGCAAGTATACAGCAATTGGACAGATGAAATTCTTGGTTACAGTATGAGTATCACAGAGGGCTGTGTCATGGCCCTTATATGTTTAAACTGTATCTTTCAGACATACCTTTTTCATCTCAGGTGTTCTACAGTCTATATGCAGATGACCTGAAATTGGGTAAACTGATTACATGTGTTACAGATAAGGCATGTCTGCAAAATAACTTGACTAAATTGACCATTTGGGCAAAGGAGAATAATATGCTGATAAATACATCAAAAACTAAGCATATGAGATTTGGGAGACATAAACTGAAAGGCGAATATTTAATTCAGCATGCAATGATTGAAACTGTAGACTCATTTAAGGACCTCGGAATATGGGCAGATCCAGCTTTGAATTTTTCTAATCATATCAACCAACTGGTTAATGAGATTTATAAAGTCTAGGAAATCATAAATGATGAAGTCACTGTTTGTTAGTTACATTAGACCTAAACACGAGTATGGAATAACAATATGGAAACCTTATAAGAAAACAAAGGAAAAAGTACATCAGAAATATACCAAGTGCATCCATGGATGTGAAAATTTAAGTTATGAAAATCTAAAATATCTGAACTTGTACAGTGCCTCTTATAGATATCTAAGAGTAGATCTTATTCAGGTATATAGGGTATTTAGTGACAACTACCTCTGGGAATGTTCGGGGTTAACAAAAAGTACTACAGAATCATCAGACAACCTATGTAGAAGATTTATAGGAATGAGAAGTGCACTAATTGGTTCTCTGAGAGAGCATCTGATTCATGGAATAGACTACCAAATTACATTAAAGCAAGTACTAGTTTAGATGTTTTAAGAACTGCCTGGACACTTATTATGGGAATAAGTGTTTTTACATATTGGCAGGCTAGAAGGGCATTAATGCTCATGCTTGAAAATATTTGTATGTATGTATGTATAGGAGATTACTATGCTAAAAACATAAGGGCTCTTACAAACTTAGCCAATAAAACCTGATTTTACAACATATTGCCCATAGAGGCAAGAGGATGGCATGGATTTATGCCTGTGCATTGAGTATCCTACAAATTGCCTCTGTCCATAAAGGACTTAAGCACTACCCCAGGTGTGAATTTGCAATTCCCCATCCATTAATCCAAACTGTATTTGAAGCGGGAAAGGGAAGGGTTCTGTTTAATGTGAATAGGAAACGTGTTCCAAAGAAGGGGCAATCTCTGAAACACACATCTATCTCTCCAGCAGGTTTTGTTTGAGTTGCAGACTAGGTTTAGATCCCTAGATCAGTTGAGTCTTGTGCTTTTTGACAGTGCTGGATTTGTGAGTGCATGGAGGTCAGGCATAAGTCATCCCTTAGTAGTCAATAGGAGACAGAATAAAGGGATCACTGTGAAGATGCTTTCTGCGTGCAACTCAGAACTAAACAATCATTTTTTTATGGAAAATTGTTATTCTGTCAGGTAGGAAGAAATCCAAGCAATTCTGGGCTTGCCAAGTGGGGTTGTAATTTGCATGGACTTGGTGCCTTTACAGTAGATTTGCAATGAGTCTGCAGCTGTTTGCTCTAAATAATTTGTACAGTTGCTTCTAAGTTTGCTATTTGTAAAGTTGCGGCTGGATGGTGGGCCAATCATGCTATGCCCATCCTTGTTAAATGTCCTTGGTTTAGTCATCTATAAAATTACCCAGTGTTCTTTGATAAGTACAATTTTTTTCTAAAAAAAAAAAAAAAAAAAAAATGACTTAATTATGCTTGACCTCAAAATTTTCTCAATGGAGCCCAGCACTGTAGATCATTACTTCCTTATCTCTAACCTTCCCTAAGATGGGAAGATTAACAACAAAGTGTCAAATGAACAAGTTATATGATTTCTAAAATGTATGGACTCTGCAACACATGCAAGCCTTGTATTAGAACATTACACACCTCTGAGTACACCCACTACAGCAGTTAGCGATTTACTGTTAACAAGGTATCGGATGTTTCATGCGGTGAGGATTCTTCTTGATCACTCTGCTGCCATCTGCATGGCTGATCATCTTATCCTTTTAGAGTACATGAAGTCTTAGTTTATGGTCTCTTGTATAGACCCTCACTGGTTTATCTCATCTCCCTGACTGAACTCAGATGGTGGGTTCATGGGCTAATTCCTTTTCCCTTTATCTGAATTGTGGAGTCTCACAAGGCTCCAGAGTAAGTCAATTCTTATTCACCTCATAAAAGCAACTCTTGTGGATCTTATCTAAGACATAGGTTTAGAGTATTACTGCTGCATGGATGGTGCCCAGATTTACTTCCCCTGCTTTTAGTAGAATTTGTATTTTTATGATCTCATAGAAGACTGCATGGATGCCATCTTGGCTTTCATTAATATAAACTGGCTCAAACTCAAACCATTGTTGACCTGGCCTTTCATTGCCACATTATGCCCTTACACAGCTCATACCCCATCATCGATAGGTGTAGCAAACTTTGTACACAAGGTGTATGTCATCAGTGTGCGACATTTTAGGATGAATGAAGTGTCAGCCACTTTCATAGCATGTTGCCAGTCACTATCTTATGAATATGGCCATTATTAAGCATATATTACTACTAGAGAATATTCTAATGATCTTAAAATTCCTAATTATCTCTTGACCCGACTACTGCAATGACTGCTATTAGGGGACTTTTTAACACTGAAATTGACAGACTGTAGAATGTGCATAAGTCAGCAACTGAAGTCATTCAATAACTTCTGGATATTTACAAATTTCTGATATCTTGCATTCCATACCCTGGTTGCTTGTCATATCCAAAGTCCTTGTGATGTTATTTAAGGCCTTACATGATCAGGTGATCAGGGTCCTTCCTATTTAAGGGAGTGCCTGGTGCCCACCAAACTTCTGAAATCTCTGCACATCTGTGCTGGGGCTGCTATAAATACCCAAATCGAGACTTGAATCAGCAAAGGTAAGGTTCTTTTCTTACCAGACTTCTAGATATTACTGCATACTTTGCCAGTTTTTGAATGTATATATGAGAACAGCTTTAGGAGGTGCCTCAAAGTGTGCCTCTTTTTTTAGGCATTTTGGAATTTTTCTGACAGTACTAGATAAGATATCCATTCAAAGTTTTACCTGTCTTTTATTTATTTTATATTGTTTATTTGTGACATTTATTTGCATTTGTTTGTTTTTACTTGTTTTCATTTTTTCAATATGCATTGTCTTATAGGCACAGAAATAAAGCTGACAATTTGACTAATCTTGGAAAAAAAAAGAGACATAATTTAAAACAAATCATTTTGTATGCTTTTTCTTCCTCCCAAGCCTTTTGACCTCCCAGCCCTGCCACTAAAAGAGAATGTGTACAGTCATTCCCTTGTGAGATGAGCACCAACTGTAACATGACAATCTTTCAGTAAAGGCGATGTAAATTTCAGATTTTCGTGGAATAAATTTCAGATTTCCCTGATTTTCACTGACAACCCATATTTTGGCTCAAAATTTTGCTGTCTTCTACTGGAAAGGTAGTGATGTCAGATTACAGTCAACAACAGATAATGACAATCATTACAACTACAGACGTATTTTATTTCAGAAAATGCATACAAATTCAAGTTCACATATTTTTGAAAACATTCTGAATCACTAGTATCAGTGCTCAGCAGTGCTCCTAATTTGAGACCTTTGTATCGGATTATTTTCGGCCTCTTCTCCGACTACAGGGGAAGAGGTTTTGATATGGGAATTATTTCCATTTGCACGTTAATCTAAGTCCTGTAGGCAGATTTTCATACTTGCCAAAGTGATGAGCTGCCATGCTCTCCTTGAAGTGAGTACCTGCTTTCTTACAAGCACAAGAAGGCTACTGTGGGAACACAGCTCGTTTTCAGAGCATTAACTGCATGCCATATGCCCGTCTCTCCCAGCAAATATTACCCAGGCAGAAGACTGGACCTCTTCCAGTGTCTCAACGTAGTGATGCAGCACTCACCACTTATGTCTACTCTCAAACACTCATTCCTACATTTCCAGAGATGCTTGTCAGTCTTGACTCACCTAGGTCACAAGCAAGAGAGAGTTTTATCCTTTTGCTCCATGTAGCCAACATAAAACACAATATGACCAATGTCAGTTTTTGACTAATGTAACATTTTCAAGTTTATATATATATATATATATATATATATATATATATATATATATATATATATATATATATATATATATATATATATATATATATATATATATATATGTATATGTGTATATGGACAGCGCATGCAGCGGTGGCATTGTTGCCTCACAACAAGAGGTTCTCCGGTTTGATTCTCAGCTGGGGTGCCTTCTGTGTGGAGTCTGAATGTCCTTCCTGTGTTCGTGTGGGTTTCCTCCGGGTGCTCCGGTTTTCTCCCACATTACAAAGACGTGCATCTGGAGCATTTCTCTCCAGGCCTCCGCTGAAAATTGGCTTTGTTCCAAGTCAGACTTTCCTGGTTAACAAATGATAAATAAATAAATATATATATATATATATATATATATATATATATATATATATATATATATATATATATATATACATATATACAGGGGTCTACTTCACATCACTGAAAGCTCATTTTACTGAAGCACATGACTGAAAGCTCACTTTACTGACAACTCATTTGACTGAAACGCATTTCATTGAAAAGTATATGCCCTTTTCCCCAATGTAGTGTGATCCTGGAGTTACTATATATAGTAAAGGGGGGAGTGGGTGTGGGTATATATTGTCTTCTAAAAAGAATTATTCATTGGAGTTGTAAGTATCCATGTATATGGTTTAAAATGTATAAAATAGGGGGTGCTACACCCTTCACCTCCCCCAATGCGGGGGGCTGTGGTCCCCAGACCCCACCTTACTTTATATACTAACTCCCGGATCACACTACAATGGGGAAAAGGGCATATACCTTTCAACAAAATGAGTTTCAGTGAAATAGGCTTTCAGTCAAGTGAGCTTTCAGTGAAGTGTGCTCAGTCAAATGAGTTTCAGTGGACCCATTTATATATTTTTATATATATATATATATATATATATATATATATATATATATATATAAAACCCGTATTGTTTCTCGAACAGCCATTTCACCGAAAGTGAAACAGCCGAGCATACGTTCGCGAACTCCAAAAGGAATTAACCCCGCATCTTAATACCCTGTTCAGTCTCAGCCTCTCCACAGGATATGTGCCCATAGAATGGCGCACGGCAATGGTGGTCCCGCTACACAAGGGTGGGGCCACAACTGACCCTGGGAACTACCAACCAATAAACCTGACCAGTCTGACCTGTAAGGCTATGGAGCGAATCATTATGGAACTCATAAATGGAGAGATTGGGAACCTCCAGTCGCTGGACCCCACACAGTTCGGCTTCACCAAGGGCAGATCATGCCTCCTGAACCTGGTGGATTTCTTTGAGACAGTTACTCAGGCTATAGATAAGGGAAAGGAGGTACACACAGCTTACCTTGACCTTGCTAAAGCATTTGACACCATTCTCCATTCAGGTATTACTGATAAGCTCACCAGCCTGGGCATAAACCCTTACATCACAAGATGGACCGCAAACTGGCTCTCAGACAGATCCCATAAAGTAAGAGTAGTGGGATCTATGTCCAAATCTAGACCAGTAATGAGTGGTGTGCCTCAGGGCTCTGTCCTGGGGCCCCTCCTGTTCGGCATATACTTCTCAGACGTACAGGCAAGCATGGAAGGGCTGTGGCTGACTAAGTTTGCGGACGACTGCAAACTGGGTGCTATAATAGAGTCTCCAGCTGATATGGAGATCCTCCAGAAGGGCCTAAATTAGTCTGATGTATGGTGTCAAAGCCATGGTCTCAAGCTAAATGCAAAAAAATGCGTAGTAATCCCCTTTGAAAAAAACAGAGTACCCGCAAACTACAAGATAGGAGGTAATCCCCTGAAATCTGAAGAAGAAATAAGGGATCTAGGGACCCAAGTAGATAGTCAGCTTTCCTTTGATAACCATGTTGCCAAAGTGGTTAGAAAATCCTTCTATGTGACCCATCTGATCACAAAAGGGTTTGCATCAAGATCTAAGGATGTAATGGTGCCCCTCTACTCTTCCCTCATCAGACCCATTATTGAGTACAATGCACCAATTGGAATGTACCTAGCTAGACATCTCCAGCAGCTGGAGAGACCACAAAGGTACCTAACAAAGAGGATTACTAGCCTCAAACAGTTGCCCTATGCAGCATGATTGAAAAAGCTAAGACTGTTCTCTGTTGCATACCGCTTTCTCAGAGGCGATCTCTGTCTAATGTACAGAGCCATGTCCAACCCAGAATTGTTGAACATGCGCCATCTTAGCAAAACCAAACCTACTCGAGCTACATGCTCTAGGGATATAAACCTCAACACAACAATGAATAGAACATGCTGGAGGGATAGATTCCCTTTGCAGAGACTTCCCTTACTATGGAACATGGTCCCGATCTACATAAGACAGAGCCCCTCACTATCACTCTTCAAGAGGAAACTTGATGAGTGGATGGGTAACAGAAAGTTCACACTGGGGATCACACCAACAGCACTACTAGATAGGGGCCAAGAGTACTAGCTGCTAGTACAAGGGTCTAGGGAACTATTAAAGGGGCGGTGAATACCGTACAACGTGGCTGGGCTAATATATGCCTTTGGGCAGATAGCCCAGTACCAACCTATGAACCTATGAACCTATAGAAATAGAGAAAATCATGGGAGAATGGCTGTTGCTGAGATTGTAGTACAGTGGGGATAAGGGAATATTCCCTTTTCCCCACTGTAGTTGGGATCTAGGAGTAAGAACATAAAAGTTGGGGGGCCACAGCCCCCCACATGGGAGTGCAGGTGGCTTGCTCCCCTGCATAAATGTGAGCACTGTGGTTTTTTTTTATTTTGTTTTTTTTAGTTTTTTAAACAGACTTTAGCGAAAGTGCTTTTTCTGTGAAAAGCACTTTTGCTAAAGTGTGTTAGGCCGATGTGGTTTCCGTTGTTTGAGCTTTTGCCCAATAGTACGAGATCCATATATCTACATCTATCTTTCTACATATATGTATATATATATATATATATATATATATATATATATATATATATATATATATATATATATATATATATATATATACATGCAGTCGATATAAAAAAATGAGACCACAATAAATCATTTCAAAAACGTATCCCACCTTTAATGTGAACTATAACCTGTACAATTCAATTGAAAAACAAATCTGTTAGGAAAAAATATAAAAAATAAAAGATATACAATAAGCTGGTTGCATAATTGTGCACACCCTTAAACTAATACTTTGTTGAAGCAGCTTTTGATTTAATTGCAGCATTCATTCTTCTTCGGTAGGAGTCTATCAGCATGGCACATCTTGACTTGGCAATATTTGCCCACTCTTCCTTGCAAAAGTGCTCCAAATCTGTCAGATTGTGAGGGCATCTCTTGTGCACAGCCCTCTTCAGGTTACCCCACAGATTTTCTATTGGATTTAGGTCTGGACTCTGGCTGGGTTATTCTAAAACTTTAATTTTCTTCTGGTGAAGCCATTCTTTTGTTGATTTGGATGCATGCTTGGGGTCATTGTCATGTTGAAAGGTGAAATTGATCTTCATCTTCAGCTTTCTAGCAGACACCTGAAGGATTTGGGCCAAAAGTGAATTGTATTTGGAACTGTTCATAATTCCCTCCACCTTGACTAAAGCCCCAGTTCAAGCTGAAGAAAAGCAACCCAAAAGCATGATACTGCCACCACCATGCTTCACCATGGAGATTATGTTCTTCTGGTGATGCAAAGTGTTGTTTTTATGACAAATATACCTTTTGGAACTGTGGCCAAAAAGTTCAACCTTGATCTCATCAGACCATAACACATTTTTCCACATGCTTTTGGGAGACTTGATGTATTGTTTTGCAAATTTTAGCTGGGCCTGGATGTTTTTCTGTGCAAGAAAAGGCTTCCACCTTGCAACCTTACCCCATACTCCAGACATATGGAAAATATGGGAGATTGTTGTCACATGTAGTACACAACCAGTACTTACCAGAAATTCCTGCATCTCCTTCAGTGCTGCTGTAGATCTCTTGGCAGCCTCCCTCTCTTCATCAGTTTTGGAGGGACATCCAGTTCTTTGCAACACACTGTTGTCCCATATTTTTTCCACTTTTTGATGACTGTCTTCACTGTGTTCCATGGGGGTTCCTATCAGTTCGTCGAAACTTCAGCAGTTCAAACACCATATATTTGAACTGTAAAGTTTGAAAACTGATTACCGCGAAGCAGCGGAACACCAAATTCTTTCCCAGGGAAAGAATTTGGTTGGCCATTTCTGCAGCTTTGCTATTTTCAGCACTGTGGTGGAAAGTTCAGGTCGGATTCAGGTAAGTGTGCGATTGTGCGGATGTTAGGGTTAGGGCGCAGGTTGGGTGAGTTAGGGTTAGCGCGTGGGTGAGGTGGGTGTGCGATAGTGACAGACTTTAGGGTTAGTGCGGAAGAGGTGAGTTAAGGTTAGGGTGTGAGTCAGGTGAGTGTGCGATAGTGACGGACCTTAGGGTTTGGGCTAAGGTAAGTGAATAGATAGTAGTATATGTACAGTTTAGTGTAGGGTTAGATGTAGGATTTTAAGTGTATGTGTGCAGATTGCTGTTTTTTTGGTGTGCTTGTGTTGTGTGTGCGTTTATTGAAACAGTGATTTTTTTTCCCCTTGGAAAAAAATCGCTGTTCTAAGCCTTCAATGGTTTTGTACTTCGAGGTTAGAAGTTCAAACATATGGTGTTCGAACTTCTGCCTTTTCGTCAAAGTGATATAGATCCTTCCATAGTATATCTACTGTTGGAAATTTTTTTTGTACCCTTCTCCTGACTGATACCTTTCAACAATGAGATCCTCTTGACACTTTGTAAGCTCTCCACGAACCATGGCTTTTTGCTATAGCAGGCAACTGAGTAAATGTCAAGAAAATCCTACTAGGACAGCTGAACTTTATTTGGGGTTAATCAGAGTCTCTTTGATGGCAGGTGTGTAACCAAGAAGACTGAATGCTGTAATTAAGGCAAAATGTGCTTCAACAAAGTATTAGTTTAAGGATGTGCACCATACCGCTCAACCTCTTAGAGCAAAAAATGGGGACAAATCCTAAAATGATGGGGGGACATATAGAGACAGATTTTAAATA